>NW_015387095.1:77962-89817 GCF_001527695.2 Protobothrops mucrosquamatus
TATGTATATGTATATGTATATGTATATGTATATGTATATGTATATGTATATGTATATGTATATGTATATGTATATGTATATGTATATGTATATAGATATATATATGTCTTTGGTTATTCGGGTTTTCTCCAGCGTAAAATTGGAAGTGTCTTGGCGATGTTTCGACGAAGTTCCATTCGTCATCTTCAGGCTGGTGTCTTCAGCTTCGTGCTTCTTAGCTACTGGACTACTAAGGAAAGCAATTAAGCAATTAAGCTGTGTTGGAGACAGCAGCTTAATTGCTTAATTGAAGCAAGCTGGGTGACCTTGGTTCTCTCTCTCTCTCTCTCTCTCTCTCTCTCTCTCTCTCCCTCCCTCCCTCCCTCTCTCCCTCAGGAAGCAGGGAATGTCAAACCATTTCTGAAAAACCTTGCTAAGAAAACTGCAGGAACTAGTAAAAAACTAATTTGAAGGTGCATGTTTGAGCACCAAGATACACACACATGAGAGAGAGAAACAATTGAGGTTTGTTTTTTTTGATACATATATTAAAGATGCAGATGAGTCTACTAATCATGGGTGTATTATCCTCAGTCCAGTTAAAAACTCAGGCATTGCTGTAATCAAGTAGACAAGAGGATTGAAAATAAGTTCTTAAACTGGATTTTTTCCCTAGCCTTTATAGATATGGGAGAAAAGCAGTTGAAGGCTGCAATATAGAATCATGAAAAAAAATGTTTTGTTTTTTTTTACTAGTTTAAAGTTCTTTCTGAATCTGAAGTTTTATGAGAACTGTCACTATTGCTGCTAGACCAGTTCCATTTTTGACCATTGATTTTCCTTCTACTGGCTCATTCAATTCTTTAAACTTTGTTCTGCCTTTGCCGAGACTTTGCTAGGACTTGCTTTTCTGGGCTTAATCCAAAGATTTCATATGACTGTGTAGAGCTTAAAAAGGAAGGTTCACTTTAGTTGCAAGGTACCCCTTCAAAGTGAGTAGATAAAGATAATCTCCAGTTCCTAAACTATAAAAAGGGATACTTTTAGGCACTTATCGTTAAATGTTAACTTAGCCTTAAATTTAAAACAAATAAAATAATTTACCCTAGCACATTTTGCAAAAAGTAATTTAAAAAAATACAAAGTAAGAAGAACAAAAAATACATCAAAACTACAAAATATAAAATAAAGAAACAATTGTTACATATTAATCAAATGTTAAATCTAAATTTCTAAATCAGGAAAAATAATAAAATGATAAATAAATATAACATTATGAAATATCTCAAAATCTACACCATCAAGGGAACAAGGATATTTTTAGTAGATACTGTAAAGTAGCCCTTTCAAAAATAGATATGTCACACATCTCTAGAATCTAATACTTAATCTCAGAATATTACTACTTTTACAATTTCTCAAAATAACATTTTGAGTAGCACCCCAGGGCTGAACCAACTATAACTCCTCAAAAGTAATCAAATTACACAAACTTGGGACATAATTTAACATAACATTAATATCTTTAACACTAAAAACATATCCCGTAAATTCATTTATATACATTAATATTTCAAAAAGATATCTCTGGTAGTTGGATCAAATCACATGAATCAATGACCCTTCAATTTTTTTACAACAGTAGCAGGGGGGAAAAATCAGCCATCCATCCTTTCAAATACGGTATTTGGAGTGTCTGATAAACTTAAAATAACATCATTTGTTGAACCAGTTTTAGCTATAGGTGAGAGTTTTAGTAGTATATAATGTATATCATTCAGATGGGAAGCTCTCTGGCCTGTCAATTTTCATCAATTTTCTAATATTTCTTGGAATGACAAAGGCATTTCTTAAAATATCAGTATTAATCTGTGAATATTAATTTGCCTTTAGTATTTATTAATATCTTGTTGATCACCTACATATATGTGTGTGTGTGTCTTTGGTCATTCGGGTTCTCTCCCGCGTAAAATTGGAAGTGTCCTGGCGACGTTTCGACGAAGTCACATTCGTCATCTTCAGGCTGGTGTCTTCAGCTTAGAGAGGGCTGTAAATCACCATAGGATGGATAATATGAATAGAAATCATGTTCTTCCTCTTCCTCTTCCTCTTCTTCCAGTGTTGAAACAAAATGTCCGGAGCTAGAATGGGTAAGTGGGTGAACAGAGATCTCTATCTCTGTTCACCCACTTACCCATTCTAGCTCCGGACATTTTGTTTCAACACTGGAAGAAGAGGAAGAGGAAGAGGAAGAACATGATTTCTATTCATATTATCCATCCTATGGTGATTTACAGCCCTCTCTAAGCTGAAGACACCAGCCTGAAGATGACGAATGTGACTTCGTCGAAACGTCGCTAGGACACTTCCAATTTTACGCGGGAGAGAACCCGAATGACCAAAGACCTACATACAAACACCCGCGAAAACCTCAGAAAACACACACACACACACACACACACACACACACACACACACACACACACACACACACACACATATATATATATATATATATATATATATATATATATATATATATATATATATATATATATATATATATATATATATGATAAAAACAAATAAGTTCGAACACCAGGATAACATTAAACCACAAACTGTTTAATACAAGTGCTGAGCTTTCGTTGACCAACACTGCCGACATTGACAGAGCATAAAAGCAAGGTTGCTGGGAGTTCTTTTATATCACCGGTCGACTCTGCATTCGACTTTTCGACCTGGTCACTGGTCCACTGGTCTCTGGTTGTTTTATTTTTAAAAGGCACGCGTTTGCTGCTACACAAATAGTTTCCAAGGTTGCTGTTCTTTTTCTACCTTTCTTTCCCCCAATCCCTTTCCTCGTGTGCATCCAACTGTCAAATTGTGCTGGCTGCTTTTGCTCCCCCTCCCCCTTCGTCTCCATTCCAAGCCATGTCTGTTCTTCCCCAGTGGGAACTTATTTGTTTTTGTTTATTTGTTTTTTTTAGCTTATGGCTTTACCCAGGATTCGTATTTTTAATATAATTAAATTATCTTATATATATAAAATCTGTTTCTTAATAGATCTAGAATCTGTAATTCTTTTATCATCTTCTATTACTATTTCAGAAATTATATTCTGTTGGCACTTTTGCTTCACACAATATGCCAGCAATTTGCCAGCTTTTTCACCCAATTCCCCAATACTTTAACTTCATTTTCTTCAAAGAAAATTACACCTGCTCAGCATAGAAATCAACTGACTTTACCTTATCTAACATAAATGCATTATTAGTTTATTCTGTAGGACTTTTTTGCATAGACCAAAAAAAAACACCCTTTCGTTAGCCATGAAACTTGTCTGCTGATAACAAATATGTCTATGTTTATTTTGCCTAGCTTCATCATAAACAATGATCCAGCTCCTTATTTTGACCTTGTTAAGCATCTAAACACGTAGCTTGATAAGAGAAGCAGATTGGCTCTGTCTTGTGCTTCCTGTGCAAAGTGCCTAGTAGATATAGTGTATCTACTTTGTATATACTGTAAGTAGTAGCTCAATTTTAATTCAATTTACTTATGTGGGCAACCTGCAACTCAAAAGCTGCCTGGAGGCTTCAGACCCTATTTTATTAATGTGGCTGAAAAACAGTAATATGTTACCCACTATTTTGGGGCAGGAACCAAGAGAACTGTATGTTTAAACAACAAAACTTCTGTTTCTAAATTCCCTACAATTTCCAAAGATCCCAGCGGTTCCCACATACATAATACAATAAGGTCCACAGTCGGCCTTGGTACTCCCTAATGTTGAACAGCCATTAGTCACCAAAAGTCTGTCTATCCTGACTAATGTGAGCTATTCAAGCTCAATATGCTTTTTTGAATACAGTAGATACAGAAGTGCTGTTCAACTTACTTGAAATAGAAAGATGAAAGATATCTGGAAAGAAAAATGAAAGTTAAGTTGTTGTATCTCTGCAGAAAAATAGCTAACAAGGTATAGGAAAGATATCACAAGTCCAGTCAACAGCAAAATGAACATGCTTTGAAAATGATTTAGAAGTGCTTTGGAATGTGTGGAATTGTATATGTAGGATACATTTAAACAAGTTTCCACTTACTAAAGAAGCCATATTTTCAGTGCAATTTTTTAAAACAAAAAATGTATGACATAGTGTAAAGGTTTGAGACTAGGACTAGGGGAATCCAGATTCTCTTCCACCTTCAATCTTGAAACTCATTGGGTGACTTGTAATCAGTTAGGCCAAGCTTTTCAAAGAGGGCTGTATGGCAAAAAATATGGACCTTCTCCAGAAGGAAACAGGATGTAGATCTAACAAATAAATACAAATAGCAAAATATTCTCTCCCTCTCTCTCCCACCCTTCCTCTTTCTCCCACTCTCCCTCCTTCCCTCCCCCCCCTCTCTCTCTCACACACACAATTGTATAAAACTTGGAATGCTGTGGAGAAAGTAGAAAAGTCATCTCTTTCTAGTTTCACACTTAGGACCCAACGGAGTTGAATGATGGCAGAATGATGGTTAATAAAAGAAAGAATTTAGCTGAACAGTAGACTTCTCTCGAATAAAATTTAATGATAGTCACAAATGCAACTGACATTAGAAGGAGCTTAAATAAAGTCTTGAATGAGAGCTGGCAATAGCCATAGTTCATCTTCATCATCTGAGGGTGTATATCTTACAATACCAATTCTTGAGGAAGATGAACAGAAGAGTGCTTTTATGCACATGTGCTGCTTGTGAGCCTTCAATAGATATCCATGCTATAAGAATGCTGGACTAACAGGATAATATGCTATTATATCCATAATCTGCAAAATTTTATCTCAGCTAGTCCACCCAAGAAAGCAGAACCCTTGTAACAGGCATTGTCTGAAAAGGAACTTTTATTAAGGTCTTTCTCACTTTTGATTTCTTCTGGCTCCAAGCGCAAATGTCTCTCAGATAAGGGAGAGACATTCCATCCCCTGGGAGAAGGACATCATATCACACAGTGCAAAGCAATCCCAAAGCTCCCCCCTCCCAACAGAATGGCAGGTCACAAAGAAAGGAACAGAAGTAGTAATTAGGCATAGGGTTAAAATACATTTCTTTGGGGACCTGACAGGGTGACATGATAGCAGTATTCCAATATCTCAGGGGCTGCCACAAAAAAGAGGGAGTCAAGCTATTCTCCAAGGCACCTGAAGGCAGAACAAGAAGCAATGGATGGAAACTAATCAAAGAGAGAAGCAACCTAGAACTAAGAAGAAATTTCCTGACAGTTAGAACAATTAATGAGTGAACAACCTGCCTCTAGAAGTTGTGAATGCTCCAACACTGGAAGTTTTTAAGAAGAGACTGGACAGCCATTTTTCTGAAATGGTATAGGGTTTCCTGCCTGAGCAGGGGGTTGGACTAGAAGACCTCCAAGATCCCTTCCCACATTATCATTATTATTATGGTTTGTCATATTCAGTCACTCCTAATGGTATACTTTAACCTTCCTCCAAAGAAGGTTACCTGTTCCATTTTAGCAATTGTGGCAACAAGTCAGCACGTAAATGTACCAAATAGGCAGTGACCCTTGCTTTTATGCACTCTGATTATTTTGTTGTTGAAATGTGACCTCAATTTTAGTTTAGAAGTGTGCCCCAAAAGCACAGGGAAAATAAAAGGTGGGTATATTACTAGAACAAAAATTAACACCTCAGATCCACCTTAGGGAAAAATACTCCTATTTTGGATTTGTTATTCTTCCCTCCCCCCCTCCTAAATTTCTTGATAGTGCTTCCAAGCATATCCAATGAACTAGCTTTCTGCAATCTTCATTTGCTGCACCATAAACCTCCTTTGGCTATACTAACCAAGGGCATATGAGTTACTGGAAAGAAAATTGTAGCAGTGGAATATTTGAAATTTATTGAGTCCATAATAGCTGGTGTTGCAATAATTCTATCCTGGATTCAGATGAAGTGTTACTGTTAAGCACTACCCACATCTGATCAATGTAATAGGAGGTAGCTTTTGCAGGCCAAAAGACTACATTCAGCTGGAATGAATTAAAGAGAATGAAATAAGTGTAACAGAAGAATCAGTTCCAATAACTGCTAAATAATTGCAGTAGGCACACTTCTGTACCAAATTAATATGCAGACTAATACATACTTTACCAAATTAGGGTTGGAATATTATTCAGTGCATAACTATGGAATGAAATGGAAAGGCATAGCTATAATGAGAAGGAAGTTAGTGGAGAAAGTTGGATCTTAGCTATACAGTAAATGCCAAATATTTTAGTTTTAATTTCTGATATTTCCATTTGAAAGAAGGAACTTATGACAGATGATGAAAAAAGAACTAACAGAGACTCGGAAAACTGCTGCAATTCAAAATAGAAAATATGTGAGCCACCAAAACTGTTATTGATGCAGCATAGAAATATGTTTAATTAATAAATAACATGAAGATGGACAAATAATCAGTACTTTCACATTCTACGAGAGATGTTAGTTTATTAGTAAAAAAAAAGATTGCCCAACATTCTGGTGCCATTAGAGGATCCAAATTGTGGCTTTTCCTACCCTTGTAACTCCCAAAAAATAAAATGGATAACTGAATCTTACTTCCTTTTAATAATATCCTACAGTTGAAAGGGCTGGAAGCTAAGAATTTATGTGGAAAATCTTACTGGATGACAAGAATTGAAGGGGAGTTGAACATTCAACTGTGTACTCAGCTGAATATGTTTCCAACTCTCATGATTTGTCAGGAACCTCTTTTCCCCCATATTTTGCAGATCTCCAGGATAAAAATACAAGACCCCAAGCTGGTTTATCCCTATAGGCTAGATCCAATTTTCAGCTGGGCAGACTGAATCAGAGAGCTTCTGTCAGTGGCTGTGTCATCTGGCAGTTGCCTGCAAGAGACAGAGGGAGAGACAGCCCAATTGGCTTATCTCAGAGCCATTGGGTGCTTTCATCACGGAGATATCCCATCAGTGGTTGTTCTAGAACAGGGGTCTTCAAACTTGGCCTTTTTATGACTTGTGGACTTCAACTCCCAGAATTCCTCAGGCAAGCTGGCTGAGGAATTCTGGAATTGAAGTCCACAGGTCATAAAAGGGCCAAGTTTGAAGACCCATGTTCTAGAAGCTGATATGGAAAAGATTGTCCTTTATTGTAATTCTCAATCTGCTTTTACTCCTTCTTATTCTCACCCACATCCACCAAATCAGGGCAACTTTAGGCTAGAGAGGAGTAGGCACTGAACAAAGATTAGGGACACTGCTGCCATCCCTCCTTCCAAACAATCCTAAAAATGCAAATATGGTGCCATTCATCAATGTAGGGCTCCATAAACACTCGAGCTGGCAGTGGCCCCAGCAGTCTTTTCTTATGCCTATTAAGCAGACCATCGGTTATTCCAGCAGAGACCTCTTTTGATTTTTTTGTACTATTAAATATTAAGCACTGTTGATGATGGAGAAAAGGCTAGTTATCTTTAAAATGCATGCCAGTGGAGAACCATATTGAAATTCATAGTAGTGCACAAAGAAGACTGTCTATTTCTGCTTCATTTCTTCCAGCATGTCCCCCTCAATAAGCTTCTTTAGAATGATGCAGTAATGACTAATGCAAATCCATGTGAACCGAGACTGTTCCAGGATGCATCTTAAATTATATATTATTATATGTTCTAAGGGGAAATATTTTAGAAAGTTCTGCTTTTCTCTCTATGACTCTCTCCCCAATGTCACTAAGGACAAATAGGGAAGCCCTGCTTCTTACCAGTTAACCAGTCTAGAGAGTGATGGTGAGAAGTAGGGTCTTCTCAGNAAATCCATGTGAACCGAGACTGTTCCAGGATGCATCTTAAATTATATATTATTATATGTTCTAAGGGGAAATATTTTAGAAAGTTCTGCTTTTCTCTCTATGACTCTCTCCCCAATGTCACTAAGGACAAATAGGGAAGCCCTGCTTCTTACCAGTTAACCAGTCTAGAGAGTGATGGTGAGAAGTAGGGTCTTCTCAGTACTAACCCCTCAGTTATAGAGCACGGCTCTGGGGGAATTATGGTTTACTACTAGGAGGTCTTATTTTCAATATCAGTTGAAGACATATTGATTTAATCAGGCCTATTAAAAACTCCTTTAAGACCAGACTGTCTTTTAGAATGTCTTTTAAATGAACTATTTAAAATGTTACACTCCTATTGTTGTCATAGCAGATTGTAACATCTCGCTATTCTTGACTTGGTTGAAAAAGGCTAAGAAGGTCCAACATAGTTAATTCTTGTCCTTGGATGGGGCCTCATCAGTCTGCAGATTAGACTGAGAATACAACTAATCCATGATGGCACAGTAGTTAGAATGCAGTATTGCAGGCTAATTCTGCCCACAGCCATTTCGATCCTGACCGGCTCAAGGTTGACTCAGCCTTCCATCGTTCTGAGGTCAGTAAAATGAGGACCCAGATTGTTGGGGGCAATATGCCAAATCTGTAAACTTCTTAGAAAGTGCTGTAAAGCGCTATGAAGTAGTATATAACTCTAAGTTTAATGCTATTACTATTGCTAACCATCACTAACCTAAAGAAGGCAGCAGCAACCCCCTTCTGTACTGTTACTGAAAAAATGACATGGATATGGAGATGCAATGATCAGGAACTCTGCTTGAACTGAGAGAATCTTTATTCCCACTGTTATGTGGTTTTATTTTATAAACAGTTAAATTATTGCAGCTTTATCTATTTATTTTTATGGGGAAGTTCTTTTCTATTGTTTGTTGTATGCTGCTCAGAGCTCTTCATGACAAAGAGCTCCACAGAAATCAATCAATACTCTAACCTTTTTACACCTGCATATTTAGGTGCTTAGATGTGCCTTCTTATAACAGGAGATACTAGTGGAAGCAGATCGGCATACTAATATTAAGGATACCTAATAGCTGGAAATGTGCAAACTCCAGTATGCGCTATGATGCAGACCAAAACTTAGTACTCCCTTGAAAGAGTACTTACTTCCAGAAGGTTCCAACACAGTTTTTACTTGGAAGACTCCAAAAAGCATAAAAAATGTTATTGGAGAAAAAAATGTTGACAATGTGTTTTCTCAAGATCATTAGTTTTGTTGTATGTTTGATAGCTACCTTATTTATATAATTTAAATCTACCCTATCTATGTAGGAGAAGTTGGCTATAGTAATTTATTTACTATTGGTTTTTTTATTTATTAAAACAATTTATATAGGTGCCCATCTCACAAACAAACAATTCTGGATGGTGTATAACAGAGATCTCAACAGTTAATAAATACATTAAATATTTTTTAAAAAAAACTAAAGCAAAGAGTAATAGATGAAGGGTTCTTAAAAGTAGTGGGCCACCTCACCAATTTACCTGCCCTTGGGGTCCCCAAGTCTGCAGGCATAACCAAATCTTGAGGGATCTCTGGAAGCTCAACTGCAGGATGGAGAAGATTCCACAGTGCAGACACCACAGCAAAAAAGGACCACACCTAGGTTTCACCTAGGCAATGGGATCTGGAACATGCCCTCTCTGCTGGATTTCATAGAATGGACTAATGAAATTTGGAAAAGACAGTTCCTCAGATAACCTGGTCCCCTGCCATGAAGGTTTTTAAAAATCAACACCAGGATCGTGAGTTGATACTGTATATCTAATGCACTTGCAAAGCAGAGATGTAATGTGTTTTCTCCCAGAAACATACATAACTGCTTGCACCACTGTATTTTGCATCAGCTGAAAATTCTGGATACTCTTCAAGGCAGCCCAGTGTAGAGTGTGTTGCAGTACTTCAATGAGGAAGTGATCAGGGCATGAATGACTATGAATAGGTTCCTGTGATCTAGGAACAGGTGCAACTGGCACACAATAGGAAGTTGTGCAAAGGCCCTCTTAGCCATGACTGCTATCTGCTCTTTGAGCAGAACTTATGAATCCAAGAAAACCTCCAGATTGTGCATAGAGTCAGTTTGGGCAGTGCAAATCTATCCAGTACCAAGGATGTCCCAGAACCAGAGGATCTCAAAATCAAAAGCTACTCACTCTTGGCTGGGTTTAGCTGAAGCCTGTTCTTCTCCATCTAGACCTTCACAATCTACAGACACCAGGATACTCCACAGCTTTGCTTAATTCATCAGCCGTATCCTGATGATACCTCATCTTATGGTAGCAGAGGAACTCACCCAGCAGTCGAATAGGGGAGAGGACCAACCCCTGAGGCACCCCACAAAGCAGGGGTCAAAGACAGGATCTCTCCTCCCCAATCTTCTCCAGTTATGCCCTCATTACTGTTGGATACCTCTTCCCCAACAAATTATTTCATCAGGGTGCAGAATTGAGGAATTACCTCATGTCAACTCTCACCTTTAGTCTGCTATTGCTAATTTCATAAAAGAGTTAAAGCTGTAACAACCAAAGGTCACTCCCTTTGGGACTATCCATATTAACTACGCACAGAGTTGTTTTTAGTGGCTCTGAAATGTTCTAAACTTTTTGATAAAGCTATACAGATAATGTACATTCTTGCCATTGTTCTTTCTCTCCCCTCTCTGTTTTTGCCTGCCTTTTACCCCATATTGTTAATTAACTGTTTTAACATTTGCTGATTTTAATAAGTAAATATCAAGTGGAAGTAGTGTGTGCATTTGCTCTGATCTTGGTAGAGGAATTGACAGGGTGTAAATTAAACTAGAAATCACCCACAGTCATTTTCCAAAAGTAACCATTCAACTGGAATATTGCAAACTATTTTTCATTGGCTGTCATTAAAGTCTAGTCAGAAACTGCATCCTTAATACTTTGAGTGATGGGAGGATATAACACTGATTCTATGTGTCCCACACTGATTACTGAAACATTTCTAGGTACAATGCTGGTGTTGTAAAACACCTTTAAGGATTGGAATTTGGGTATCTACTCCAACTAGAATTGAAATTTTATATCTGGTAAGAAAGACCAGCTGGTAGTGCATTATTTTTGGGAAGAGCAGGGAATTCAGGCTAGGAAGTTGCTTTTCTGGGAATGACATGGCCTTAGAGATCACACTAGTCCTTCCCTGCTGGTACTCAGAAGTTATTGAAATCTGAATTATTTTGGAGGGCATATTCTTGATTTGTCCTGTTGCATAATTTTTATTTATAATTTTTATTATTTTTCATTTTCTTGTCCTTTATGTTGGTCTTTTTCCAGTGGATGGTTTAATGGCTCTTCTTTTGTATAACTTAGAAGCAGCCAGGAGTTTTATTGCAGCAGGATATAGCTTCAATAAAATAAAATAAAACAGAATGTATATTTTCTCACTAATATAATGACAACAGTAACAAGACTACATACCATGTTTCCCTGAAATTAAGACCTACTCTGAAAATAAGCCCTAGGTTGATTTTGGGGGGTGGGCCTAATATAAGCCCTACCCCCAAAATAAGCCCAAGTCTTGGGGCAAGGCACATGCCTAAAAATCAAGCTAGGGCAGGGAGGGGGGTGGAGCTGCCTCATGCACTCTGCAGCCACTTAGCAGACCCCCCATGAATCGACACCTATCTCTCCTCGCTGACCTACTTCTTCTGCGGCACCCCCAGCCTGCATTTCGCAGTCAGAAGCCTTTCCATAAGGTCTCTGCAGCTGAGAACCAAGCTATGGATTCAATCTATAGCTCGGTTCTCAGCTGCACAGGCCTTCCAGAAGGGTCTCTGACTGTGAAATGTAGGTTGGAGCTCCATTCACAGCTGCAGAATGAAGCTGCCCCTTTGTCCGCAGAAGAAGTGGGCTGGCTGGCTGGGGCTGTTGATGCTGCCACTGTGAGGTGAGTGGAAAAGACACCCCCTAAAAATAAGATCTGGTGCCTCTTTTGGAGGCAAAAAAAAA
>NW_015387095.1:89832-162291 GCF_001527695.2 Protobothrops mucrosquamatus
TGCACAGGCCTTCCAGAAGGGTCTCTGACTGTGAAATGTAGGTTGGAGCTCCATTCACAGCTGCAGAATGAAGCTGCCCCTTTGTCCGCAGAAGAAGTGGGCTGGCTGGCTGGGGCTGTTGATGCTGCCACTGTGAGGTGAGTGGAAAAGACACCCCCTAAAAATAAGATCTGGTGCCTCTTTTGGAGGCAAAAAAAAAAGATCAGTTCTTATTTTTGGAGAAACATGATAGGCTAATGCAGTGGTTTCCAGACCTTGCAATTCTGCAGTCTCTAAAGTGATAAATTATTGTGCTACCCTACAGGAACAAAATTAATGACTTCATTAAAATTAGCAATACTATAATCAAATATCCAAGTTTGACTGCCATACCTGAGGTAGACTTTAAAAGTTTCTAAGTTTCTTGCAACTGTCTTTTGGGAGTTCCCAATAATAGTTTGAAACCCCCAGTTATGGATAAAAACAGGTGGGATTAGCATGAATCAAAAATAGAAAGTTTCATATCCTTTATGTATCTCAGTGTCTCTACTTTTCCCTCCTGCTATGGCATTCAATTAAGATGTAATAAGGCAGCCACTTCAAACCAATATTTAAGGTTGATAAAGAAATGCCTGCTTTTGTTCACCCTTATTTGAGTCTTCAGATGAGATGTCTGTTAAGGAGGATGGATCCTGTGTATATGGACAACAATTAATTTGCACAGTTTGTTTAAGGAAAGAAAGGGCCACGTAATAGTAATGATTCCTACTTCGAAACCAATGCCAGAAATGTGAAAAAAGAATCAATGTGTCAGGAAATAAAAATTATTTAGGTTTCCATGGAAACTGCTCTTAATACTTTATAAATAAGTGTGCTTAAAGAAGGCTTTATAGAATGTGCAAGTAACCTACAGGGCATGATAAGAAAGTTTGCATAATTATTTTCATACCCAAGAGACTTATTCTGGGATTTGGAGTTCCCATTGTGCTAAAGGCACTCATGATAAGATAAATGTATGAAATTGTAATCTTCGCCCCTACATATATTTTTTTTTCTATTTAAAAATGGTATTTTGAAACAAGTTTGAAGGTTTGCTGAGGCACTGCATTGGGGGCAGAATACCAGTATAATAAAGAAAATGTATTATTCCATTATCGAGGTCTTTTGAAAGGAAGCTCAGTAACTGGAACTGCACATAGTCAATTTTAACTGCAATATTTCAATTAAGGGTTTTTTTTTCCCCCTCTGCCAGAAATATGACAAGTTGATGAGCCAGCCTTGAAGAAAACCCTTTCTTGTTGTGCTTGATAGTCTAAGTAGAGTTATTTATTTTACCTTGGCTAACAGCTGAACATGTTAAGCAGGACCTCCCCATTAGATTGCTGCCTGAAGGCCAAGCTAAACATTATAAAATAGCATTTATCCGAGTGCTAAAGGGTGGAGAAATTATCCCTTGGAGATGTTCCTGAACTTGTACTCCAATAATTTCTTGATAGTTTTCAGGTCTGGGTTGCTGATAGTTGTAATAGTTCAATTACCCTATACCTGAATTCTATAATGATACTTGAAATGTGAATCTGATCTTTATATGATACAGAGGGCATGGAGATGAGCAATCTACTATTTTAAATCACTTTCTGTCACCCTGATTCTGATATGGGAAAAAATATGCCGTGAGGTGAGCAAGGATGGATCTTCACTCCCCCCTAACTTTTCCACATGTGGGCTTTTCTACAATGATTATACTTTCTGGAAAGCCTCTGCAGCTGAGAACCAAGCTACAGACTGAATTTCTCTACCCTTTATTACTCAGGCAAATGCTATTTTATAATGTTTAGCTTGGCCTTCAGGCAGCAGTCTAATGGGGAGGTCCTGCTTGAATCCGTAGCTCAGTTTTCGGCTGCAGAGGCATTCCAGAAGGCCTGTGAAATGAAGGCTGGGGGGTGCCACACATGTCAATCTGGAGCTCCATTCTCAGCTGCAGAGGCCTTTCCTGAAGGCCTCTGATGGTGAAATGGAGGCTGGGGGCAATGTGTGCGAGCAGCCATAGAAGAAGTGGGCTGGTGAGGCGATGCAGGTGTGGGGGTATGGGATCCCTGGCTGCAATGGTAAGCAGGTGTGGGGCAGCTCCATCCTCCCACCCCTGCCCTAGCTTGATTTTTAGGTGTGTACTTCACCCCAAAACTAGGACTTATTTTGGATGTAGAGCTTATATTAGGCCCACCCTCATAATATTACTCACTGTCCATTTTGAATACATTGCAGAAAGAGGAAGTTTGAGAGTTCACAAGGTTGATGCTATATGGAACAAAACTGTAACTGAATCTAGATGCTCTGCTTCAGAAGGTAATAAGGAAAACAGGTCATGAAGAGGATGTGTAGCATCCCAGACAATACTGAAGACCCTGCTCAAGCATCGTTTTTATGCTATGTCCTGAATAGAAAGAAGTGAACTACCAATAATATTTTCTGCCATCCTCACCACTCCCTCCATCGCCTTCCTGTCTGAAGCAGTAATGCTTCCAAACCAGACTATAATGCAATATGACAGGATGCTCTCGATCATCCCTCTATAGAAAGTGGTAAAGGCAAGGGAAGGAACATGTACTTTTCTTATGCTATGCAAAAAATGCAGGCGCTGCTGTGCCCACTTCATTACTGTCTCGCTGTTGAGTGAGCAAGCTAGCCTACTCGTTAGCTGCACACCCAGAAACTTGATGCTGTTAACCATCTCCACAGGTGAATCATTAATAAACAGAGGTGTGTGGCTGTGCATGCCTTTTCTGAAATCTGTCACTATTTGGCATTTCCAGAAAAAGAAACTCATATGACATGATTTACCAAGAGTATAATACTTTACTAAAAATTTACATTGGCATAAAAGAAGTGAAACCAGCTCTGCTTTTCTAGCTTGAAAGCTTACTTAATTAAGCAATAGATTCCTTCGCCCCCATGGACCGGGTGTTTCCATTGTTCAATAGTCCACTTCTCCATCCAGCACCTGCATTAGCGACCTTGGCGTTATCAGCGCCAAGCTCTCAAAGATGCCACAGTTGCCTAGATAACATCCCTCCCACCTTTGCATTCCACAATCTTATCAGGCTTTAAGCAAGGGAGAAAAGATGGGTGAAAGGGCAAATCAGTCTTGACAAAATCGACAATGATCTCTTTTGTTTTGCCAACATTTAAAACAAGGCTGTTTTTATTACACCAGTTCACCAAACCCTCTATCTCCTTGCGATAAGCACCCTAATTGTCATCCTGAATAAGGCCCACTACTGTTGTATCATCCACATACTATACAACATGCTGAAATTAAAGATTTATTCAGGGAGATAGTAAATACAGAAGATGGCCTAGATGACTGCATTGGTTTTGTCTGGACTTCTCTGTGTCTGCTTGTTGCCTTTCCTGGTTTTTCATATATTTTCCCTGGTTTCTCATATATTTTCATATATTTCCCTGATTTTTCATATATTCATTTATCTTGCTATTTTTTCATATATTTCTCTGGTTTTTCATATATTTCTCCTTCCCAATACAGTCATCTTAGCATCAAGAGATTTGGGTTTTATAAACAATTATTTTTTTCATTAAAACCATCTGCAAGATTACACCATTACATTGTTATCTCTTGTGCTTAAAATAGGCATAACGTTTAAGACACATCTTCCTAGGATTTGGGTGGGAAATTCCAGAGCAACTTCCTTTCTGTTTCCCCAGAGCTTGGATGAAGGAAGAAGGTTTTGGCAAAAGGTCGGAGAATTTCCCAGAAGAACAGATCAGGATGCACAGGATTGAATGGTGGCATTGAGTCATAATTATCTTTTACTGGGAACTGTTGGAATTGGAGAAAAAACTCTAGAGATTTTCTTTTCATTTATTCTTTATTCCCCAATTCCAGTTTGGAAAAACATCACACAAAATGTTTTCTTCAGGCATCAGCATTTTAGAGAATAACAGACTAATAGAACAGACCAGAATGGAGACAGATTGAAAATATTTTTGTCTGAAATAAAAGCAATTCTCAAAAGCAACAATCATTTGGATAAGGCTAAGGGTTAGGGAAAAAAAAGAAAAGGGTGGTTGAGCACATAGAGTCAACAAACAAGGAACTTTGATCCAAAAGCTTTCAACCAGACTGGAGGCTGACACATCATTTGCTGGTCTCAGTTGTTAGATTTTCTTGCTAATTTGACTGGTTTCCATTTAATTCTCTTACTTGGATGGAGGTATACATGGCTAACAGGTCAAATGCATTCCTGTCTTCTCTCACATGACAGCTGTAGAATAAGTCCTGCAAGACATTTTCTTTTCTCAATGCCTTTCTTCAACCAAATAATGTAATGAAACATGTGCCAAGTGTTGTAAGGATAACAGTATTGCTGGGGATATTTAGGATAGATACCACAATAGAGAACACATTAAATATAAAGCTTTTGGGAAGCAAGATATCAGATGGCAATGATTTTAAAACCAGGCTCAGTTTTATACTTTAGTCTTTCAGAACTAAATAATTAATTGCTCACATTATATAAAATGCATATTAAATTGTAATGCCCATTATAATCATGGCTACTGTTCTTTCACTGTCCTTGTTGAAACTCTTGTTGATTTTTTCAGTATTTGAAGTTCCAACAAAAGTTCAAAATTTGGTTGGCAAAATAGAACATTATGGCATTTATTGGAAGAGTTGGGGCCCAACTTCTTTTAAACATTTGTCTACTGAAAAAATGAGGCAAATGTTTCAGTAACCAGACCTGTTGTTCCTGTTGCCTCCTCAAATGTGTGATTTTAACAGAGGAACTGCAAAATTCTACCTTAGTTTTCTCTTACTAGATGCCTCCGGGCTGTATCAAGGAAGATGCATTTCCTACAATCCCCATATTTATAGGAACCATGCAAGCTGTAATCCAATATCTAAAGGGCGGTGAGTCAGAGAACACTCTTCTATTTCACATGACATTTCAAACAGGAAATATTAACATTTTACTTTAATAAAATTTTAAATATAGTTTTCGCTTATCAATTTTTGGTCATAAAAATGTGTATACCATAAAAAGAAAGCAATTAGTTGGTTAATAAACTGTGTCATTGGTTATCTTAGCTGTAATCTAATTAAAGCACAGAAATAATGTGATATAATGTCCAAGAATGCAGGATGATTGCTTTTATATTTATGGATCATATATTGGAAAAGAGAATCATATGTTTAAAGCGTACTTCAACCCTTGTGTTATCAGGATTATATAGTCTTATGCACATGCTCCACTAATATCATGCTACAAAATTCATTGGCAAAATAGAAATGTTCAGTTGTGTAATTATTTAAACTCAAGGCAAGACTTTGCAGATAGTTTGTTATGTCTCTGAGAGGTTCAGGATACAACCTGAGTGAAAATGTAACATAGATAAAAGTCTTGGCTCAGTCTTACACTGATGCTAGTGTAACCACACTGGGTCAAAACAGAATGAAAAAAATAAAAGAAAGTCAGGAAATAAACCTCTGCTCACTTGCCCCATTTTATAAAACTGGATTTATGTATGGCAGCTTAAAAGAAAAAAAGAAAGAAAGAAAGAAAGAAAGAAAGAAAGAAAGAAAGAAAGAAAGAAAGAAAGAAAGAAAGAAAGAAAAGTCACTGTTACTCTAACTGCTGCATCTTCTGATTCCACCTCTTTTTTCCCCCTTTTTTAAAAAAGAGGTCAGGTTCTCCCAACTAAAGGAGTGGTGGGTTTTTTTTGGTATCATGATGTACAATGATACCCATGGAAGTCATTGATGTCTATTTAGCAGCTTAATTGCCCCATTCCATCACTATACTGTATAGTACGGGTGTCAAACTTGCCACATCACGTGATGTGTTAGGACGTATCATGACTCTTTTTGCATTGCCGGCAATGGGGTGGGTGCGGCTTCGGTATGATGAAACTGGCCCATGGGCTGGCAGTTTGACACCCCTGCTGTATAGGATAACAATAATGGCATTTTATTCATTATTGTTCACCTACTTTCTGCCACCTTCCTCAAATGAAAGAACAGGATGATGCTTAAAGCTTTTCACAAGTTGTCAAATTCTTGTTGTGCCCATGTCCTCATGCTGGCCTTTACCTCAAAGCAATTATCTGAAGGAAGACTGTTTACATTTTTGAGCAGAATTTTATTAGGAAGTTGAAACCCCAATTCATGTCTGATTTAATTATGGTTACTATGATAAAAATATGAAAGTCTACAATAACATTTTGGGAAGCTTGGTTTGTGCTGTTGTGTGGATGAGCTAGTGAAAAATCCCACCAGCATTCTATTTTGTGATTTCTCTTGTTTGCATCCAATATTTAATCATTGCAAGTTATACATATGCAGTGGTTTGGTTGCAATGGTTTGTAGCAGGGTACCTTTGTATTGTAAAAAAAAGTTTAGGATTATTTGGATTTTTTTTTCTTTTTACGACCCTTTAATCTCCTTATTTGGGGTGAAGTTGGGGCGATTGAATAGAGCTGAGCATTTACTGGGTGGATGCCCTTCCTGATGCCTACACGGAGTTCACAGCAGATATTTTCTCTTTGCGCCATGATAGAGAAACATCTGCTGCTGTCGAGCATTTAACTCTCAACCTTCTGAATGGGAGGTGAGCCTCTTCAACTCTAGGTCACTGTGCTGCTCTGTTTAGGACTATTTGGATAAAGAAGCATAAGTGAACCCTATTAATTATTTCTTAGTTTGTATATAATGATGCCAAATGTTAATTTGGTATAAATTCATGTCTGTTGACCCCAGGACCCAGAATTTTCTAAGTTTCTAGGAAAGCCCAGTTCTGCCTCTCTTCTCACATTTTGACTACATTCCTGATCTCCTTCCTATTCCTATTCCTTTCTATTCTTGGGAGGAAGTGTGGAGAGAAGGGTAAATATCATATAAGTTAATTATCTTGTACTTGCCTATCCATTTTGGTGGCAGAGGGTGTTCTTAACAGGGAAGGACATTTTTAGGCAGCATGTCTGTGGCCAAATATTGAAATAATGTGTAGTGATGCTTGGAACATCTCTGATTTCCTTATATCTCCTGTACTGTATAAAGAAGTTCCCAATTTCAAGCCAACTTTATAATTTGAAACCATCTCATGAAGGTCTTTAGTTGAGCCTGTGAGTTGCTGCCTGCCCGTCCCTACAAGCAGAAAACTAGATGGATTAGAAATTTAACTCAGTAAAAGCAGCTTAACACGTTCAATTTTGGAATTCCATTAAGATAATTACTCTCTTGAGGTTTCCTGAACCAAGCTTTCCAGGAACCTACAGAGGTTTTGTTGACTGAGAAAAAATTAGCACAAGAAGTGCAATTGGCTATGTGTCATGTGTGCTATTTTCCCTGTTTTATTTCTTCTTTGAATTTATTAATGTTGCTCTTTGCTCAGGTAACTGCTGCAAGCACAACTTGGTTTAATTTCTGCCATAAATTTGCCGGCTTAACAGGTTCTATTTTCCTGTATGTTTTACTGCTGTTGTTCATCTTCCCCTATTGCTCCCAAATTAGAATTAATCTCAAATAAAAGGCAACAAGAAAGGAGCAATTAGTATCAAAAGTTCCAAAGAAACAAGAAAATGCAATGGTACTCTGCTTAAAGACTGATACACTGATAACTTTCAATGTGTCACAAGTACATTTATTCTTTTATTTGCATTCTCTTATTCTACTCTGTAAACTGCTTGCCTCTTAAGATTGTAATCTAAACACTAGGGAACAAAAGAAAAAGTTATTATGCTGAGATTTGCCTTGAGGTCAGTCCACTAAATCACATGGAAGTGGACTATCCATGGCCTGGTATAATATAGTGTGGGCTTATCGTAGGGTTTTTAAAATATGTACCACATTGGCAACCCAGCTATTACTGCTTTTAGGGTATTAACAGATAAAGGTAACAATAAAAAGAGGCTTTCAAAAGATAAATAATTCTATATCATCACGTAAGCATATTTACAAGTAATTTGAGGGCTTATAATAAATGTAGTATGATGCCCTGAGATAGAAGTGAGCAGTTTCTCTGTTCTGAAGGACAACATGGGGTGATGGGACAGGAATGTTCCATGGATTTGTGACCAAAATTTACAGTGATTTATTCCCCCCCCCCAGTTTAGCATATAAAGATGGAAAATCAATTGCTAGCAGGAACTGTTTTCCTCAGCTCCATCAGCTGGATGATGGAGTTTAGGGAAAAAATAAATCAATCAATTAAATCAATCAGAAGATTTTTGTCCTTGTCATAATATGTTCTACACAGCTCACCACTAACATAGAGAAAAAAATTATAGCAGTAGTAATTTAGAATGTATTCTGAACTACTCCTACTATAATTTCTGCAAAAAAGTTCCAAATAGATTGTGGGATGTTTTAAAATAGCAATCCTTTTGTAAGAGTACAGGTACAACATGTTATAGAACCATAGAAAAAAGGATTGGAGGTCATCCAACCTAAACCCTTTTTGTCAGGTACACAGAAGACAAAGGAGAAAAAAGACAAAGAAAACAGAAGACAAAAAAGATAAAAAGCCCAAATGAGGTACTGTAAGTGCTTGAATGCTCAAAAGATGTCCAGAAGAGAAAGCAGAAGAAATGTGAGATCAGGCAGGGAGAAATATCTCTGTGTAGGCATGACAGGAGCAGAGAAGCTATAACAGCAATCCAACAGACTGCAAGCATCAAATGTCTCAGCAAGCTAATATGGAAAAGAAACAAAGAAGAAGGAAACAATTTTTTTTAAAAAAAAATATTCCCAACCCTTTTGTCATGTGAATACAAGATTGGTGACAGCTATCACAGTCTAGAGAAGATAAGTACACACAGATGTTCAAGAAAGAAGCCATCAAGCAGCTTCAGGAAGGCTGGGACCAGAAGAGAGACCCAGCAAGAAAATCCCACTCTCATTTAATGAGTACAATAGTAGGTGCTGACAGCTAACAGAGGAAAAGAATTCCCAAAGAGATTCCCAGAGGAAAATGCATGAAGGCTGAGCAAAAGGAACAGCATTGCTTTAAAGGAATATCCTGTTGTGCTCAATAACCAGATGATTTGGATGCTTTACTACCTCTGTGAGTAGTAAGCAAGTGACACACATAAAAAAGGGTGGAGCATTCATCACACCCACATATTCACCATCTTGACTTTTTTTTTTTTTACCATATCCTGTGGACATCCTTGAATGTTGGGGTAGAGAAAGTTGTTGACAAACACAGAGAAGGATCTAAGATGAAAATCTAAAGCCTATCTATAGAAACCAAGGTATGAAGAACAAAATTCCTAGAAATATTGGAAGAAAAGCTTTAGAAATATTTTTCCTGAAAAAGAAATCACATTCTTGTTTATGTAAGCACCGCATTTACTTTGTATGTGCTTTTATAATAAAATACTCTTTCCCTAATAAAAGCTGAATGTGTCCTGCCTGCTTTGTCATCATCCTGAGGGAAAAAAAAACTGTGATACACATCTTTCCAGCTCTTAAAGGTGTAAAGCAGCTGCTTACTGCAAAAATGTGTCCCATGATTGATGAATCCAAACCAATTCAGCTGGAAATTTCTGCATAGCTATTCCATTCTTCTCCTGTGTCTTTCTAGGTTATATGCTTTAGTACAAAAGAAGTAGGAACATATAACTTGTTGCCCCTGCTCCCTCTTGTTCCTATCCAGAGTTTTATAGCCCCTTGCAATGTTTTTGTTGCTACATTTGGCTGTGCCATTTGTTCTCATATGGTCAGTAACAAGGGATATTTGTTGGGGGCCTGTCTCAAGAAGGCAGTGCACCTCTCTTGACAGACTATTAAGCTAATAAATTACTACTTTGGTTCCTGTCAGGCTCACCCTCAAAAATGACACAGTGAAATCCAACCAAATCTAATTGCCACTTTCTAACCTAATAGATATATCCTGAGAGATTCCAGTTTGTGGCTACCCAAGCCTCTTCTTCTTTATCTAATTTGGGGCTGTGCAGTCTCTGAATTTGGTCTTCCCTCTGAACAGCGGTGTCAAACTGCCGGCCTGAGGGCCGGACACATCACGACAAAACCTTGCCCACCCCATTGCCGGCAATGGGGAAAAAGCTCCGATACGTTGCAGGATGTCATGTGACGTCGCGAGTTTATCATATCTGGTCTGGAAGATTCTGCCTCCTTCCTGGGAAACTGGGAATTATCGACCTCTGAGATAAATTGTGTTCATTCTTACATATTTTGATTAGATGAATTAGAAAACAGGTGGTAAAGGTGCTGGTTGGCTAACGTTTTCAAGATATTTCACAATAAAGATTTATACAGAGGCAAGTATATTTGCCTACAAGGGAGGGAAATGTATAATGATCATGATGCCTCATAACTTCTCGACAAAGTACGGTAGAACAATGAAAATGGTACCACATAGAAGTGTATAAATAAGTATAGGTTCAATTTGAGACTAAAGATTATTACTTAACTATAATTTATTGTTCTTTTATTGCAAGACACATTTGTTTTGGTCAGATCTACACATCATATAGTTACATCTTGTTGTGTCCCGTGCCTGCAGAAGCAGGTGCGGGAAGTTGCAAGAGTCCCGGGCATTTGCAAAAGCTGCCCGGGACCAGACTGACTGGCGCCGGCCTTGCGCGCATGCGCAAGGCGGGAAAGGACTACCTTGTGACTGGGGGGAATTGTCCGGGGATTGGAGAGTATATATAGAGGCTTGCGCGCCTCTGGGGTTGTCGTTGTTCGTAGAATGGAGCTAACAATAAAGACTTGTTGGAGATGCTTCATCTCAAGCGCCATTATTCCCAGGACTTAACACATCTGGTGGCTTGTGAAAGTGTCATTGTCTAACATTTCCAAGGAACAGTTGCATGATATTTTCCCTCAGAAGCCAAGATGCCTTGAAACTGTGTAAACAATGCAAATATCTTCTGCTACAGTTCTGGTGAGGTTACATTTGCATCTCAAAAGTGCAGTATGATGGCAGTGGTAAAAAAAGGCGTACCACCTATATTTTGGATGCAAAATAGGGGATCAGGACAAGAGTTGGGCCCCTCATTATTGTTGCATGTGCAACTTATCTGAGTCATTGGCTAAACAAGAAGAAAAAGTCCATGCCTTTCACAGTTCCAATGGTTTGGAGGGAACCCACCAATCATAGTAGCGACTGCTATTTTTGCATGGTTCCCCCAATTGCAAAAAGGATCTCAAGAAAGAAGAAGTGGACCATGGAATATCCAAATATTCCATCCGCACTGCATCCTGTACCCCAAGATGAGGATTTGCCAATTCCAGATCTACCAGAATCCTACTCTCTAGACTCAGATGATGAGCAGGATGCAGCTGATTCAGAGCCATCTATGTCAGTGGACCCAAACTTTAGCCTACTGTATGCTCCTCCTGAACCACATCTAATTTCACAGAGTGAACTAAATGACCTGGTCAGGGATTTGGAATTTCCTAGGAGTAAGGCAGAGCTACTGGGCTCCAGATTACAAGAGTGGAACTTCTTGCAGAGTGAAAAAAAATGAAAATGTTACATGAAAACCCAATAAATGAATGGAAAGTTATGTTATTGGTATCAACAAAAAGATAAATGTATAATGATTGGTATGGCACCATTCTCATTGCTATATCACATTTTGTAAAAAAGCTATGGAGCATAATTGCACATCCCCCTCATAATTTTGAATTATTTTGATGCAATTTTTATCTGAAGCTGTATCTTTGAAACTGGAGCCAATTAATACTCAGGACTTGATTTTTCTTTATTAGTGACCCAATTCTGATAAAATTTAACTACTTTAATTTCTGAGGCTTTCTCCTTGTAGACCATCAGAATGAAAATTGGCAGGCAAAAAAGGAATGGGAGTGGGAGTGAGTTCCAACTTCCTGCTAGCTTTTCCATTGATTTGGCTTTTGGGAAGATGGCAATCAGCATCAGAAGTCATTATCATGTGATTCTGGCTGATGTGGTGGCAAGGTGATGCAGCAGTGGCCACAACTTTGTCAATACAATACAGTATGAAGTTCCTTGAAACTTCGATCCCAAGGGAGTAATGGGCAACAGATTTTGGATGCATTCTTTAAGTTAGCCCATTTGAAGTACCTTGATTCAAAAATTCTTGCCCTATGATATACTGTTTTGCCCAACTGAAAGTCACAAACAGACAAGCGTACAGGTGAATTTTCGTAGTGTATAGATTGTCTCAGTGTAGAAAGTCCATTTCAAAGAGGCAGTTTTAAATTGGAAGGAGGGGGCTTCCAGTAGAGTTAGATTGGAAAAATCTACCATTGAAAACCTTGGTTTGTGTATATAGTTCTCTATTGCTGAAGTCTAGCAGTACCTGCTGCCAAATGGCACAAGGTTGGCTGGTAGAAAGTGAGTTAATAATGCATTGGTAAACACATGTTAGGCATATCATAATATCCATAAATGTTTAATATGCATTTCATATTCTCTTCACAACATATAATCAATGATGAATAGATGTCAATGAGTTCCTTGGTGAAATATTTATTAAGTGCTGCAGTCATTGTTATAACCCACTCTAGAGCCATTAGTAAAAAATGAATGGGAATATCAAGGTCAGTCATTTGTAATGAAAGGTGTGCCCCTGGAATTAAATACTCCAAATGGTGACAACTCTGTGACAAACTGCAGCAGCATAATAGACCATATCAGCTATGGATTGCTCCCCAGAGATGCTCCATCTGCTGTTTAATAAATGTAGGTGGAAGAACTTTTACCAAATGTATAGAGTTTAAGAGTCAGTAAAAAAAAATGAAATAAAAATCTTGCATTTCTCCTATGAATGGAATGCACGTAATATATCTTAAAATATAGCTTAGAACAATAAATAATAGTGTTTAATGATATTTTAAGAGTCTTATTGATGACAATCAATGATAGAATTACCAGGCTTTATTTTTCATAGCATGCATCATCTTTCACAGTTATCTGTCAGAGAGTCTTACAAGGTGTCAAATCTGGGCTGGGGGGTTTTTGATCAAAAACATCCCAACAAAACTGATTCAAAAGCTCTTGGGTGCATCTAACGGTATGCAGGCCAGCATTATTGTGAACCAACACCACACCGGAAGTCAGCATGCCCCAACGCTTGCTATAGATGGCTCGTCTGAGTTTTCATAACTTTTTACAGTATACTTTTGAATTGATGGTCAAACCACGCTCCATGAACTTTACTAGCAGTGCTCCTTTGGCATCTTCACATCTGGCAGGATTTTCTATGGCACCACTTCCGGTGTGGTGTTGGTTCACGATAATGCTCATTCGCACACCGCTAGACACACCCAAGAACTTTTGAAGCAGTTCAATGGGGATGTTTTTGATCACCCCTCTATAGCCCAGATTTGGCACCGAGCGACTACTACTAGGAATTTTAAACCTTGTAAGACGTTATAACAAGTGCCTCAATTTGAATGGCGATTATGTCAAAAAGTAATGTAATGTAGTTTTCTAAGTGTATAATAAAAAATTCTGTATCTGCGAGTGTCTGTCATTGATAACCAAACGGAGGTTTATTTCCGAATTGCCCGAGTATTCCAGTGAAGCACAAGTGCAAGTTTCCTTATATAGCATTTAGGAGCATTAAAGTGCCCATAGACATCTCCCTTGCTACCAGATAGGCACCCTATATCACTTGATTTGTACATTTTTACATAATTATAATAACTTTAAAAATTGGAACGTTACAAAGCAAATTGCCAGCATCTACCATTGTCCTTAGTCTGAAGAATGTCTCTGTTGTCACCACCACCAGATCTAATTATTAATGAGAAGTTGATGAGAAAGTCTTTGTGTATAGCAGAAAATTAGCTTTTGTAGGACCTGGGTCTAAAAGGAGATAGAAACCTGACTTTATTTTTTAGCAAGAAATCTTATAGCATGGTAGGTTCCTCTGGAAGTTTGATAGGGGAACAATAATTTATTTGAATACTAATACAGTGAACGTCTAACTCTTGCTCACACCTAAATATTTATGGACTGTAACTAACCTTATATTACAGAAATGCCTTCACTCTTCAGTATTTTTGTTCTCAGGAAACTGAATTACCCAAGTATCAGAGTTCCTTAAACTGCTTGCCCTCCATTACTGAGGTATATGTGCTTAACAGTGTGCAGCAAGTTTATTATACCCACTACTGTGTCGTGAATTGAGTCTTTCTTTGAAGATCTAAAGATATAGGTGGTCTCATTGCTTGGCAAAGATTCTTAAAGATTCTTAAAATAAATTGCACCTATTTCCTATTGACTTGAGTCAGAAGAGAATTACCAATTTTCCTGTTACCTTCCAATTCTCCAAAGTGGGGGTGAGTGACTCTCTCTCTCTCTCTTTCTGTCTCTGTCTCTCTGTCTCTCAATGACAGCATTCATAAAATATTTCAAGAAGGACATACTTTAAAAAAAATCTAAATGGTTTATCACTAGTTATATACAGCACATATTGGTATAGGAGCTTTTCAGATGTCCTAGAAAAAAATAGCAGGAAAATAATTACAGAAATGCCAAATTTTATTGCGGAAGACCTTCCTGTTTAACTGGAAAGCATAGGAACTTTATCTCACGACTTATCTTGTAGTGCATCTTCAAATGGCAAAACATTCTGACTGGATATTTTCTTTCAGTAATTGTTTGGAAAGTTCAACAGCTGTTTTTGCATTTGAGTCTCATATTTTGATTCTAAATTTAATTTTTGACTGTTTAACTGTGTGTTCCTCCCTCATACAAGTTTTACTTTGAAATACTTTAGGTTTATTTTCTAACTGATGCAGCAAGTTGTAGAAAGACAGTTATGTTTATTTCCAATTGAAATTCAGAAATCACAGGGAAGTGGAACTTAATAATCCCCTTAAACCTTAGTTCAAACTCTTCTTATGAGAATAGGCTTCACACAGTTTCTGAGGAAGAGATTTTCTTAGAATTTATATTTTCAACTGAGTTTTGTAGCAGGAACTGAAGAATGTAAAAAGAATAATGGAAGTAAAAATAGATGCGCTTGAAAGGATAAACAGTACTAATGATGGAAGAGAGAGGGAGTAAAAACAAAATAGTGATTCTGCTTAAAAGAACATGGATATGGGAAAGAGAGAAAACAAATTTCCTTCCTTCCTTCCTTCCTTCCTTCCTTCCTTCCTTCCTTCCTTCCTTCCTTCCTTCCTTCCTTCCTTTTTCTTTCTTTCTTTCTTTCTTTCTTTCTTTCTTTCTTTCTTTCTTTCTTTCTTTCTTTCTTTCTACTTTTGTATCTGAAGTTGCATTCTATTTAACACATGTAGACACAGATTTATCACTAAAGGGGATAGATACTTGCTTTCCTGTGATGATAATAGTAGGCAATGCACAAAACTATATTGTGGAGATCTACCTAATATGAATTTAGCATGATATATTAACTAGAAAATTACATCCTTCTAGGTATGATTTCCTCCCCAATATGATTGAAACACAAACATGATATTACTTGTGGTCACAGAGATTCCTTAAAGAACTGAATTGAGCTATTCCAATACGCTGGAGTTATCATATTACTTAACTTTTTTGGTGGGACAATATAAACTGGTCATGTTTTTTTAAAAAAAACAGAGGAGCTTTGCTACATTAAATGAAAAATGTAAGAATTTTGAAATTTTTGTTTGCTAAATTACATAGGATGGATGATATTAATCTGTTCCAGTGCTGTTTAAAGGCTGTTATGGGCCTTTAAAAATTCATATAGACTAAAGGTAAGAAATACTGTTTAGCCAAGAGCTTTGTAATTAGCAATAAGAACATCAGTTCTGTCAACTGGCTTTGGAGGATGTTGGCCCTTAAATCTTAAAGATAATAACTTAAGGATGTTGGCCCTTAAATCTTAAGGATAATAATTTATTTTTACACACTTTCCTAGAATCCATTTTCTGTTTTTTTTATGTGACTAAAGTGGAATAGTAGGTGTTTTGATCTGCACAGTTGGGGAAATTTTCTGCAGCAATTGAATTAAATGATTTATTAATCTCTGTTACTGTTGCAGAAGATTCTTGTTAATTTGGAAATGCTACATTAAATGTCTCCCAGCTTCTACACAGTTCTTGCCTGTGATATCATGTCTGGAAAAAGTATTAAACCTCTTGGAGTATGCCTTACTCCTGGGAGAAATTGGTTACTTACAACTCACTCATAGCAATTATATCTTCAGATGAACTGTTTATTTTGCTATATGAGGTTAATACTGTGATGAAATTAAAATAAGGACATCGGAAAGCAGTGAAGTTTCCATGGTCATATAAAATAATTATGCCGCTGAAAAAGATTTTTAGAGATTGGAAAAAAAAACTTTACAGATAGGCACAAATGCAACACAAACATACTTTGAGGGCAACGGAAGGGTCCTCAAATCTTTGTATATATATAAAAAGTACATAGAAAAGAAATGTTTGTGAATTTGACCATATCTATAGTGATGAGTGAAGACTGTAATTCCCCATTTTTCCTGAGCAGTTTCTAATCCATAATCCATAACAGTTTCTTGGTAGAACAAGTACAATATATTTCTCTCCAAACTAAGAACAGGATTGAATGTGGACAAACAGTATATTCCTGGCTTTGATACAAAGCAAATGAACCAGAAATACCTTAAGATTTCTTCAGGTGTGGGATACACACACACACACACACACACACACACACACACACTAGGTTGGAGAAATCTAATCTATGTAATACATACATACATACATACATACATACATACTTACATACATACATACATATTAAATTTGGATTGCTAACAAAGAATTAAGGGAGAATGGAATAGCTATTTCGAACTTTTTAGCTCTCATCAGCCAAACATACCCTTCTGAGATTCGAACCTGGGCTGTCTGCACGTTAAGCAGCTGTGTTGTCCTCTAGGCCACAGGCTCTTTCTCACTTTGTCAGCTGTGTACTCCAACCTAGTACAGTGCAAATATACTCTTCCTGTAAGTAGATATGTTATTTTAAGAACATCATGAAGCCTTGTAACCAACTATAATAATCTAAATGGAAGGGAACAGACATTACTAGAGTTGGGCAACTATATAACACAGCAGTCATATTTTTATTTATTTCATAAATTGAATCAAAAGAGAGTGTAGTGTCAAAGACACTGTGTTTGGAAACAGTCACTGCAGCATTTATAAATATAATTATGTGCATTGCCCTATATCTTGCCAGGTAAGACTAAAACCAAGGTTCTACAAGTTCTTTTTGGATTTGGAAGCAATGGTCATATCAACATGAATATTTAAGACTTTATTTCAAGGCAGTACAAGAAAATAATCACATGACACAAGGCAGCAGTCAAAGAATGCTGAAATAGGCAAGCTATTCAAATCAAATAGATAAACAAACAAATAAAGAATACTGAAGAATGTAATATAAACCATGACAGCAGTCAAACGCAAGAGAAAAATATTCTGGAATACAAGAAGGAGGGAGGGAGGAAGATCTTATAGCCCTTTGGTCAATCAAGGAATGATGATGATAATGAATAGTCAACAAATTTACAGCACTCTTCTGATCATTTCTGCATCCTGGTTCCATTCCATAGGGATAACTAGCTTAGACAGGCTCTGAATCCTAATTAAGTGCACCTACTTTGCAATGGTCTCATCTCATCTACTGGATTGTACTAAAGACGATAAGTCTATCTCATCCAAGAGTATTTTGGCCTGCTGCCAAGAGTGAGACCATCAAGGTTCTTGATGATGATGATGATGATGATGATGATGATGATGATGATGATGATGATGATATCCATTCAATCATGTCTGACTCTTGGTAACTCTATGGGCCAGGTCTTTCCACATCTTCTAAACTTGCACTAGTTCTTGCAGTATATGCGTATAAAAAAAAGTATATATCTCTATTCAGTTCCTCCTCACCAATTTCCAGTGGTACTATCAGTAGTACATTATTAGTACATTTCAAAGGCCAGACTGGATCAGTGATTTTTTTTATGAGAGCACTCACATGTGCTCAGAAGGATAAGCTGGATGGTAGAGATCATCCTGTTGGTATCTGGAAGCACCAGCATATAGACAATTATTTTTTATGTGGTTGACAGGTTTTGGAAAAGAAAACAACCCTGAGCAATTATTTCTTCAGAATGATACGGCCTCAAAATTCCAAAGTAATCACCTATCTCTGCAGAAGGCTGACCATTCATTTCATTGTTACAAATCGTATACAAGGTGTAATGATTTTCAGAATGTAAAAGCAACCAGACACATTTCTTTTAACACAGGCACCTGACAGCTGAAGCTTGAGTTTTGCTTCCTCTCAATGTTACTTTTTGTTCATATCTGATAACGGTGATGCTTTCATGTCTGCCTCTGCTTAATGAAAGCAGCTATCTCTCAGATCTTCTACTGATGTGAATTCAGGAGGTTCTTTTGCTTTAAATGCAGCATAGCTGACAAGCTTTGGCACCTGGATCTTGCTCCGTGAGGTCAGTGGAGCTGGGAAAACAACTTATTCTCCTTTTCTGTGTCAGACGTAGAGATTTAAATTACATTTTTTCCCAGCTGCCATATGGTCATAAATGGATGAAATTTTTGAAGATTGCAATAGATCTTGCTCTTCTGCCAAGAAATTAATGGAACTTTCCCATTCCCTGTTCCATTTTTTTATTTTTTATTTTTATTATTTTATTTTATTTTATTTTTATTTATTAAATTTTTGTACCATCCATTTACCCTATAAGGTGACTTTATGTTCTTCCAACTGTATCCCATGCCAGCCATTAGAACAATTAAGTGGGGTCAACCATGGAAAAGAAAACTAATTTTGCTTCATTTTGCTTCTTGAGACTTTCCTAATGAAAGTGCATCTCCTTTCCTAACTTCTCAGGACAATTTTTTTTCTCTTGGGAAGGACCTTGGTATTTATGTCTGAAATTGAAGCTTCTCGTAACAGCAGATTGCTCTAGAGTGAATTTTATATGAAAAATGAAAATATTTAAGCACCCTAGTCATACTGTCATGGCAAAAATGAGCAACTTGTGATTTCAGTACATGTGGAAATGTAGATCTTTTGTTCCCTCTTTGGACAAACTTCAGAGTGCCGTACAAAAATTGCTAAAAAGCAAGGTTTCCTACCGTGTTGAGTTAGGGGATTCCCCACCTCTACTGTATAACTAATGCTATTGGATCTAGACTGCAAATAAATCCAGACAGTGTTTACCTAGAAGTAAAGAGCTATAGAAAACTAACTTTGCTTCTATCTAATGATTATCTAGATGTTTTTCAGGCCAAATCAGGCAGAGGTAGTGCAAGCCCTAATGTAGACTTCACACAAGCTTTAAAAAAGTGTAAAGAAATTCTCATTAAAATAATTTAAAAACTGAAAATATTGAACCCTCACCCTTCCATGACATTTATCTTACTCCCTTGCCATTCTGTCCCTAACACCAAGATACGTAGGCATCAAAAGCTGTTCATTTTTGCTTTGATTGGTGTATAGTGAAAAAAAAACCACCTTCTTCTCTAATACTGTATGTACCTAGAATCACTTAACCATCTTATATACAGCTCTTTGCCTTTGCTGTTTGTTGTAGCCCTCTCTCCTTTATGTTGTAAGTTAAGCCTGTAAAGATTGCTTTATTTACTATGAAAGACCATACTTCCACGCATTGCTGTTAGTATGAGAGCTGCTGATTATTGAATATGTCTCTGCAGGGTGCTAACCTACAAGCAGAAACGTTGGGCTCCTGCAACGTAATACTGTGCCAATTTCTCTCTTTTACTTGTGCTGGCAAAACATTTTTTCCTCTCTTCTTTCACATAAAGGAAAACTTCCAAATTATTTCATTGGAAGGTAAGAAATGTGTTGCTGACCTTATTAAGTACACATAGTAACTGACAGGAGCTTCTGTTTCTTTTATGATTTTTCAAATGTGTCCTACATTCATGGTCCAGGTTTTTAAAATGTAGGCTTGCATGTGTGACTTACATGTGTGACAAATTCTGTGTCACCCCAGGTGTGAATGGGGTTATTGTAAAAGTGGGATATGGCTCTGGCTTTAAAATGGAAGAAAATCAGTGTTAAATTAAATACATAACACCTACCTTTGCAATGTGTAATTTCAGTGGAAAGCACATTTTTCCAAACTCTTTCATGGGTCTCTTTATAGGTTCAGACTTCATTATCTGCTGGGGACAAAAGAGAAAGAAAAAGTGAAGGTTAACATGCACAGTGTGTGGAAATCTGAGTAAGGCCTCTGTGCTCGAAAAATCACAATATTTTTCTTAAAATGGTTGATTATTCAGATTATTCCCTTGCCAATTATGACTGTCATTTCACTGGCTGAATTCACTCAACATGGTGACAAATATAGTTAGATTTTTTTTTTTAGCTCAATGCATTTTTATGTAGGCATCTCATAAGATTAATTTAAGACAGACTCTGGATAATTGGGTTACTTGAGTAAACCACAGCTAAATTAAGCATAAATGACCAAGTCATTCAGTATAGCTATATTTTCTATTTTCACCATAAAGAGATAGAAATCAGGTCATGGGCTCAAAATTTACCCGTAGTTCTTTGAACCTGATATGTGCCTATAGATGTTGAACATTCAGGAATTCTAGTTTCCAAGACACCTATGGTTCTTTAAAAAGTGATGCTTTGGAAGGAAAACAAATATTCCCCTTGGCTCTTACCATTGCTGCTGCTCCTCCTAGCCAAAACATATTAGAAAATATATAAATTATCAGGAAATACAAAAGTGTTGCAGTATTCTGTTTGGAGAGATTTTGTTCTCCTCCTCCTCCTCCCCCTCCCTTTTCCTCTCCCTCTCCCTCTCCCTGGGGTTGGAGAATTGATAGGCTATTATTATTATATGAAGATACTGTAAGTAGGTACTGCTTCCTGATTATCCTTTAGGAAAAAAAAAACTGGAGTCGACATTTGATGGCTTACATATCAAGGCTTTCTTTTGAGATCTAGTCTTCCAAACATGTGAAGTGAAAAATTATAACTAACCACACTAACTAAACTTCCACTTTTTAGATACATTTTTTTCGCATTTTTCATCTTTTAGTTTATTGCTAGATACAATCATGACCTTCACCTAGCACCATTTTCCTGCCAATCTCTCTGTCTAAGGAGGTTAGCAAAACTCTCTTTATTAAATGTCTGAAAGAACAGATGAATTGTACTATGAAAACCTGATGAAGCAACTTTGTCTTTTCTCTCATCCTGTTCTGCTGTGCATTGTCTCAGGAATAGATCAGGGCAAGAATTGTGTTTGTTACTTGTTCTGAAAAAAATATATGCATGAACTAAAGAGAGGAAGATATATTTTCTATGTAGGCGATCATGCTAGCAAAAAACGACTTTGAAGTTCAAGTGTAGGGGTTTGTTTTCTTTTCTTTTTTCCTGTTCATTAAGATAAACAATATATGTTTAAGGCTTGGGTACTTCTTCCAAAGAATTATTTAAGTCTTGTTTTCTAATCCATTTTATCTTTGAAAACTTTTATAATATTGAATAGGTTTGAAAAACTGGTGTTTCTATGTGGATGAATGTGTGCGAAAGGAATCAGAATCAGAATAGAACTGGAAGGGACCTTGGAAGTTTTCTAGTCAAACCCCCTGCTCAAGTAGGAGATCCTATACCATTTCAGACAAGTGACTGTCCAGTCTCTTCTTAAAAACCTCCAGTAATAAAGTACCCACAACTTCTGATGGCAAGCTGTTCCATTGGTTAATTGTCCTCATTGTTAAGAAGTTTCTCCTTAATTCCTGGTTGCTTCTAGCCTTGATTAGTTTCCATCCATTTTTTGTTGTCCTGCCTACAGGTGCTTTGGTAAATAAGTTGACCCCCTCCTCTTTGTGGCAACCTCTCAAATACTGGAACCCTGCTATCATGTCACCCTAGCCCTTCTTTTCTCTAGACTAGCCAAACCCAAATCCTGGAACCATTCTTCATATGTTTTAGTCTTCAGGCCTTTAATCATCTTAGTTGCTGCTCTTTGCACTTTTTCCAAAGTCTTAACATTTTTTTTTTTGTAATGTGGTGACCAAAACTGGATGCAGTATTCTAAGTGTAGTCTTACTAAGGCTTTATAAAGTGGTACTAATATTTCACATGATCAAGGATTGTATAGCTTTTTTGGCTGTTGTTGCACACTGCTGGCTCATAGTGACTGTCCACTAGGACTCCAAGGTCCCTCTCACAGTTTTTGAGCCAGATTTCACCTAATCTGTACTTGTACCTTTGGTTTTTTTCTGCCTAAGTGTAAAACGTTGCTTTTCTCCACATTAAATTTCATGTTGTTAGATAGGGCCCATTGTTCCAAGTCAATATCTTTTTGGATCCTGAGCTTGTCCTCTGGGTGTTGGCTATTCCTGCCAGCTTAGTGTCATCTGCAAATCTGACGAGTTCCCCCTCTATTCCCTCATCTAAGTCATTTATGAAGATATGAAGATATTGAAGAATACTGGGCTTAAGACGAATCCTCATGGACCCCCCACTGATTACTTCCCTCCATGTAGATACAGTACCATTAAGGACAACTCATTGAGTACAGTTTGTCAGCCAGTTACAAATCCATCTGGCGGTGTTGCTGTCTATCCCACATTTTTCTAGTTTATGAAGAAGTAGGCTGTGGATTACATTGTTGAATGCCTTGCTGAAGTCTCAGTATAGTATGTCCACAGCATTTTGCTAGTCTACTAATTTAGTCACTTTGTCAAAGAATGAATGAAAAAAGAGCATAACAAACAAAAAAAATGCTTCAAAGTGCGTATTCATTTTTCAGAAATGGAAATTTTCTGATCATTTTGATGTCCTCTGCCAAATAATAAATTGATCAAATTGATAATACTGATTTTTTATAAAACAGAATATTCTTTCTAGCTATGAGATTAGAAACCATCCTTCTCTAAGGAACTGAAGTCCAGCTATTCTAGAACTGAAACTAAATGGGCTTTTGCATAACAATGGGATTGTTTTTGCAACATTCATTTTATTTCCAATCTAATTTATGCATCTCACTCATTACAGAGCTCTGTCTATTCTCTGGTGTCCTTCCTACAACCTTCTGAACAAAATTTCAAGTGCTAATTTCGATATAACACTTTCCGATAAAAAATGTGGCTTAAGGAATGACTGCCACTTCTTTCATGTGCTTCTCATGAATGACATAATCAATTAGTAACATTGTGTTCATTGTATTTATAAACATTGATGGAAGTGATATCTCTGATGATACCCTGAGATCCAACAGAGAGAATCCTCAGTAGCTGGTTGGCATCTGACCAATTTTTGTTCTGCCACATAAAGACATCTTTTCTAAACATTAGAGGCTGTGGGCAAGATTCCTTGCACATATAGGCAGTGTTATTTTGATCTTCTCCTTTTCAAACATCCTGTGATGTATTTCTTGCTTACACAAACAATTACATTGTGAGAAGTCAATAGTTTGCTGGGTATCACAGTGTGACAGGCTTCTTTGAACTGGAAGTGCATTGCTTGCAAGGTGGCAACTGCCATAGAAAAATAAGACAGTGGAGGCTTTTGTGCCTCTTACTGTAAACAGTGACATTATTTACAGCAGGGCTTTTCAACCTTTTCACCCATTGTACCACTTTTAGGATATGGTAACATCTGAGTACCACCAGTCGCCTAGCAAGGTGTCAAAAAACTTGATGACCCCCACCCAAAAGGAAAAAAGTGATAAAGTACAGGTAGTCCTCAACTTACAACAGTTCGCTTAGTGACTGTTCGAAGTTACAATGGCACTGAAAAATGGGTCCCCCAAGGCACATCCAAGCAAGACAGCGCCCGGCGGCACTCTTCCTTCTGTCCGAGGTTTTCATTGTTGTGAGCATTTCTGTTGGGGATTGGCAGCGGGGGTGGGGTGGGGGGGTTGTTTGGTTTTTATCCCCCCCATCTGCTGGGTAGTTGCAGCAGGTTTTGGTCAATTCACATGACCCTGGGACACTGTGACCATCATAAATATGAATCAGTTGCCAAGCATTCGAATGTAAATCATAAGACCCTGGAGATGCTGCAACATTCCAGCTGATCGGCGCTTCTTCTGGGCTCAGCAGAAGTGCCAGGATCAGCGCCGAGCTCCAGCTGGAGCCGGGCACTGGTCCTGGCGCTTCCGCTGAGCCCTGACAGCCCTGCAGCTCCAGCCGTCTCTCGCTCAGGCTTGTGCACTGCTGCCACCAATTCAGCTCATTCCCCTCCCCCGCTACCACTTTTCTAGGATGGTCGCGTACCACCTGCCAGGTGCCAATGTACCACAGGTGGTACCCGTACCACTGGTTGAAAAGCCCTGATTTACAGCAAATATTTACATTACTTGCAACCCAGTACTAGTATTCTCCCAGTGTCAAGTTTCCACCTAAGCCTCCCTTCCAGAGTCTATCCAACTTCTTCACCCTTTCTCTTCATCTCCCTCCTCCATTTCTTGGCTTGTCAGGAGAGAGAGAGGGGTGGGAGGGAGGGAGGGAGGGAGGGAGAGAGAGAGAGAGAGAGAGAGAGAGAGAGAGAGAGAGAGAGAGAGAGAGAGAGAGAGAGAGAGAGAGAGAGAGAGAGAGAGAGAGAGAGAGAGAGAGAGAGAGAGAGAGAGAGACAGAGAGAGACAGAGACAGAGACAGAGACAGAGACAGAGACAGAGACACAGAGACACAGAGACACAGAGACAGAGACAGAGACAGAGACACAGAGAGACTGAAATTAAAGGAATAGGCTGGAATTTACTCCATGTGGCTTGACTTTCTCTCCTGCTGAAGAATTACTGCTTTTCTGTTGGGGTAAGAACCTCTCAGGATCTTGTACTCAGATTTCCCCAGAGACCAGAGCTTCATCCTCAAGAGCAGATCTACTTTTCCTCTTGGTCTTGAGTGAGGCCATTGTCCCTCTCTTGGTCTTGAATGGAGCTGTTGTCCCTCTGATTCTTCACTTCCCTTCTTTGAGGAAAGCCACCTCTAGACCATCCTTCTTTCTTTGCAGCCAGTATGCTATAATTGCTCTGGGCACTTAACTTCTCTCTCCAGCTTTTTTCTCAAGCCACTCTATGCATAGACTTTTTCCTCTCGTTTCTTTCTCCTTCTCTTCTATTTCTGTCTTCCCCTCTTCTCTGTCTCCAGGTTTTAGGTTAGATCAGCAGCATATCTCCCAGAAGGGATCTCTAGTTCCTAACACCTATATAGCAGCTTGGAGCAATGGGACTAGTGTTGACTAGCAGCCAGTCAGCTCACCAGCCTTCATGACAGTGCATTTGACCTTCAAGACCAAAAGTTACTTTCCTTTTCCCCTTTTATTTATTCACTCCAGTGGCTGGCTCATGCCCGCAGAACAGCAGTCATGCCAGGCTGCTAAAACCCATATGCCACACTGTGTAAAAGTACAAAGCCCTACTACGGCAATGTCCCAAACGGCAAGGTCACTATGGGTTTTTACTTCTTAGCAAATTTCTTTCCAAAGGCCTCTTTAAAACCCCCAAGGTATGCTTAATATAGCTGTGTAAAGACCAACTTTAGTATTCTTCCATTAAGTCAGTTTAGCTACAAATGATAAAATACACCCCAAGAAAAGTCATGGCTGCCACACAAACAAGGAAACCTGTATACTTGAAAGAAGCATTGACTGTGTAAGTACAGGTGTAAGTACATGTAGTCCTCGACATATGACCACAATTGAGCCCAAAATTTCCATTGCTAAGCAAGAGTGTTGTTAAGTGAACTTTGTTCCATTTTACAACCTTTCTTGCCACAGTTGTTGAGTGACTCTCTGCAGTTGTTAAGTTAGTAACATGGTTATCAAGTGAATCTGGCTTCCCTATTGACTTTGTTTGTCATAAGTGATCACATGACCCCAGGACACTACAACTGTCATAAATACATGCCATTTGCCATACGTCCAAATTTTGATCACATGACCATGGGGATGCTGCAGCGGTCTTTAAGTATGAAATCTGTCCATGTTACTTACAATAGTACTTTTGGCACTATTGTAACTTTGAATAGTCACTAAATGAATAGTTGTAAGTCAAGGACTATCTGTAAGCCTGACCAGCACATTAATAGTGGCTTTCATAATATGCCATGATCTCACTCAACTATCCGTTGGTATTTGCCTCAACCCCTCCAACGTCACCATGAGAATGGACTGAAGCAGCTTGAGATGATTCCCATTTCACTCCAGCAGATCCACCAATAGGTTCATGAAGTTGCAATCAGTTAAAGAATCTTCAATCTTTTAGGATTAACATTATAAAAACAAATAAGCATTCTTGTTTCTGTATTCTCTAGCCTCTCTCTCCTCATTCCCTATATCTACCCCAGCAAACAATCATAAACAGGCCTCCAGAATTCTAATAACCAATCCCCATGAAAAATCCATACCTAACATAAAATGGCAGCATACCATAAACACCATTTGGAAGAACAAATATTGTTTTCTATGCCAACATTTTTACTTGTCATTATTTTCAACTGATGTTTGCTATGTTTTGTAATCTTTCCTCCCCCAAAGCTGAAAAAACAAAATATTGTCTTCCAAAAATGAATTAGTTTGTTTCCAATCTTGCCAACTGGTATTAGCAGGACCAAAGGAGATTTTATCATGGCAGTATGCTCCCTCTATGTATTTAATATTTTTAATAACTATTATTTCTTAATATGTGGCAATCGTATCATCACAGCACATGTAGACAATGAAACGGGAGCCTCTTTATTTCAAATAAAAGTGAATTAATCCCTATTTAGAAGAACAGATTGCATTTAATAGTAAGTCTGTCTAGTCAGTTTTGAGCACACCATAGCTGGCAACTGTTCAATTTCGGGAGGTGAAGAAAACATATGGCAAATGGCTGTGAGGTCATTAGGGTGAATTTGGATCTATTATCATACCATCTTGGCAGTCAGCAGTATGTAGAAGTGGAATATTATTATTTGCAAATGAAAGATCAAATGATTACCCAAGACTTATGGGAGCAATAAAGGATATTTAAAAAAGTATAAAGAATGCTTGTGATGATATGGAATCATATTGGTTATAAAAGTTAATATATGTGTAGTTTTGTATGCAGATCATACTGTGATGTTGACTGACTAATTAGTGGCAAATCTTAGATAGATTGTATGATGCAACAAGGATCCAAAAATTAATCTATTAAAACCACAGTGTCTATATTTGACATGGAAAATTAACAATTGCAAATTATAAATCAATGACAAAAAACTAGAGAAAGTAGATGAATCTTTGTGTGTTTTGGTGAGTGTCTATTGAAGATGGTAACATTTTAAGTTATACAAATGCTGATGGAAAGAGTAATGGACAAATCTCAGTGTATCAGAACATCATGGAAATAAGAGTTGGATATGTCAGAAGAAGCATAAAAAAGTCAAAAGCAAAAATAATAGAGCACTTAAGAGGTGTAATTAAACAATACGAGGTTAAGAATGAATGGTTTCTGAATTAAATACAAAAGTGAGCAACCATTGTGAAAATAAATATGCATGTTGAGATGATTTTATTGGAGAGAATTAAAACATAATGCAACTACTTCAAGGATTTATAAATAATATAATTGAGGAGAAGTTTAAAAAACAAAAGACAGTATATGAAAAGGATACAGTTGAAGCAAATACACTTTTCAAGGAGAGGAAAGTATGGAGCAATATAACGTGAATATTATTGGTCTAAATTTGATTTTTTTTCTCTTTAATTTCTTTGACTTATTATTTGTAATTTTCCATTTGCACATTGTGTAACACTGCTGATCTTGAAAAGGAATAGTATGATGGGTACGTATGAATGCATTTTTACACTTTTTTTCACCAACTCTAGTTGCTCCTCTTTATTCATTATTTCTCTTAAGCATCCAATTAAAGAAGGTCACATCTTCATAATTTCAACCTCATGTTGTGATATAACTATTCCTAAATCTCAGTTATAATAATGTTTGTTTTTATAGCATGGACTAGAAATCTCTAAATTCTTCTTACTATAATTTTCAAAAACCATATAAAGCTATAGTGCTGATATTTGACATCTCCATTTGATAGCAATCATATGTCCATGATTATATATTCATATTCCTTGGAACAACTATTCTTAGACCTTTTCGATGAAGTTTTTTTTCAGTTGAGCTTAGAGAATTAACTAGAGGTTTTATATATATAGTGAATTTTGACATCTCCTTTTCCAACATGATTCTCTTATAATTTTTCTCTTTTCTGATGTCTAAGCGATTCTACTTATTAATTCTTGTTTTTCTTTATATCATACTTCTGTATATTCTATGGGTTTCTGATTGGCCAATATAAGAAACAAGTAAGAAGTATTTCCTGATTGCTCTTTTGTTTTTCTTTTGTACAGATAGTCCTTGTCTTACAATTTGTTTAGTGACCATTCAAAGTTACAATAGCACAGAAAAAAGTGACGTACAACCATATTTCAAACTTATGACTGTTGCAGCATCCCCTGGTCACATGATTTACATTTAGATGTTTGACAGCTGGTTCATATTTATGACAGTTGCAGTGTCCCAGGGTCATATTATCACCTTTTGTGATTTTTGACAAATAAAGTCAATTGGGGAAGCCAGATTCATTTAACAACCATGTTACTAACTTAACAACTGCAATGATTCACTTAATAAATGTGCCAAGAAAAGTTGTAAAATGAGACAAAACTCACTTAAATTTCTCAGTTAGCAACATAAATTTTGTGCTCAATTGTGGCCGTAAGTCAAGGACTACCTATATTTCTCCATCATTATTGTTTCCAAATACATGTGCTGTCCCACTTTCTCTCTCTCTCACACACACAGGTAACTATGCTTTAATGGGTTTATTAATATTACCCAGCAACTCCCTTCAGCAAAAACCCATAACTTTGCCAATTAATTCCATCCACAAGCAGACCAATACTAGTCCACAGAGCAATGGCCAATGAGTCCACAAGGCACTTGAAAGGTTCCCAATCAAAATAAACCCACTAGGCAAAATTAAATCCACAACACAAGAGGGTTCATGAGGCAAGAAAAATCCAGAGTTCACAAGGCACAATCCAAGTCAAGGCATGGTGTCAATTGAAAGCAAAGTAAGAATCACAATGACCAGAAAACACACAGTTAGGAAACGAATACGTTCCCGGCATCACTTCCATCTGTCTGCTGTGCTAAATAGCCAGCTTCTGGTGCAGCCCATCAAGAAGGGTGAGGCTTTTTCCTCATGAGTAACCTGTCTGACCTTCTCTGCTCCTGCCTTTTCTCTGTCCTATGTGTTCTTGGATTAGGTGCAGAAGGCAGCTCCTCTTCCTCACCACTGACTGGCTGCAGCTGCATGCTTTCTCCACCTGAAGCCTCAGGGCTGTCCTGCTGCAGCTGTGCTTCAGCCAAATCCTTCTCAGACAGCTGCTTGCAGCCATTGACCAACTCCGCTCCAGATGTGCCTGAGGCTGGTTCATCTTCCTCCATGGTGACATCTAGAGAGGTGTCTGGAGAAGTATCTGGGGGAGTCATCACAATACACTGCTCTTCTTTCAGGAAGGATTATAAGATCATACATATATTATGATTATGATGATTGTTAAGTTCCATCTCTTATACAGTAGTAAAAATTTGTCAAACACCTGGCATGTTACAGTGCAATACAGTACATGGCTGTGCTCAAATCAGTGGGATGTAATTTGTACAAACCTGATTAGTTACATTGCTGTAGCTGCATTTCTATATCCCAAGGGAATTTCTATTTCCATTACCTAAACTGCTGCAAATGACTGAAAATAAGGAACATTCAGAAAGCTATTTGAGTAACAATCAGAAATTAGATAATTAAACTGCCATTTATTCACAGTACTCCTTTAGGAAGTTGAAGTATTTAAGTTCTCAGCCTGTCTTTGTGGTTATAATTTCCCATATACAAAGCATACCTTAAGAACTTGCACTACACATTTTTGCTCTGCCTGTGCTAAAAATGTTCATCTCAGTGGGAGCACCTTACTAGGTCACAGTGATTTGTCATTCTGCCCATCTTCCTGAGCTCTGACAGAACAGATGGAAAAGTTGGTGGGCTAATTAATCTGTTTTGTCTGACTTAGAGTTTTGGTGGAAAGGAAAAGGAAATCCATCATTTCCAATGAACAGCTCCACTCTCATTTGCAATATTGTACATTAATGTAAACTGTATCCCAATGCAAATAAATTTATATAAATAGGGGAATATAAATATTTATATACAGAGAGTACTCATATTGTCTGTCAGCTAAAGTTATTATTCCCAAGAAGACTGGTTCTTACAGTTTAGCTTACCAGTGCTAGCTGTGATGGGGTCATTTAATCTCAGTTTAACATTTCCACAATAGCCTGAATTGAGTGTAATAAACTTTGTCACTGAACTATGTTGGCTTCTTTGGAAATATTAATTTCTTGCCCAGTTGAGATAAACAGTTTCCCCTGAACATGAGCCACCAGTAAGAGACTGTCTTTTCTTGAACTTGGTTTATTGTTTTTCCCTTTCCTTTTACTTCAGCTATACGTTCTTTTGCAAAGTTATGATTTAAGATTGTTATCATTGCAGATTAGGAAATAGGTATACATAACATAAAGCAGGGATGTCAAACTCGCGACATCACATGACGTCACGCGACATATCACAACTTTTTCCCCATTGCTGAAAATGGGGTGGGTGCGGTTTTGGCATGATGCACCTGGCCTGCAGGCCGGCAGTTTGACATGCCTGACAGAAAGGCACAGGCAGTTGTGTAATGATAAATGTTTAATAACTCTGTCAGCTCCATTGCTGCCAATACTTTCCCAGCTTGCTTATAAAATTCCCAAAAGTTTAAAATGGGGTCTTGTGAGTTGCAAAGAGCCTGTTCCAGCACCCCACTGGGGCGGAAGTTGTCAAGAATCGTAGGTTTTGTGTATGGTGAAGATGATGCATATGAAGGTCATGGCTTTAGGTGTTAATATACCAGTCAAATGTTGGTTGAACAGTAGAATAGTAAAACAGATATGTTCAAAGCATTTGCGTAGTCATAATTATAGAGATGCTTCAGTTTTGCATTTCTGTTTTACATATGCATTTGTATTTTTTTTAAACTGAACAGTTGTTTCTCTTCAAGATGTTTGGGTTTTTAATTGTGTTTGAGGGTGGATTTCATGGTATGCCACCTGGAATCTGTTATAGAGTTTAATGGTTATCCAGAGTCACCTCTAGGTGAGATGGACAGCATAAATATTGAATAAATAAATAGAGTTGGGCAGCTCTCATTAATTTAATAAAACAAAGAAATATAGACTGCTAAACCGTGAATTGGACTTCATTAGAAAAAGTCATCAGGTGTTAAAGCAGTAAAGCAGTAGAGTTATATCATTAAGAAATCCCCAAAAGACGAAGAAGTAATCCTATTGTTTCTTTTTTAAATAAGCAAACATGAGTCTGTGGAAACAAATTATGTGTTTATAAATTATAAATTATGCATTTATATCTGAAGATTTTAAGACAAAATTGTAGGGAATGGGGTGAAGACATATTTTTAATAAAAGCTCCTTGTTTCTTTGGTAGGCATCACCCAAAAATAGCATCTGACTTTTGTGCGGCAATTAGGCAATCACTAGAGCTCAATCCCATTGGTAACATGGTCTTCTATTCTGCTATTAGGTTTGAAAGCTAATGCTGTTTCCTGGATCAAATGTAGCATGGCTTAAATACTGGCTCTTAGGGAAGAGCAACAAGGGAGAGTTATCATCAACTAGTTCTGTCTGTGAGTTTTCACAACTCGTTTGTTCACCTGCTATGTGACAGAGAGTGTCAAAACAGATCTGATCACTAGGAAACCTTTTCTACTAAACCATCTTTTTCCACCCATTAATAGTCACTCAAATGCATGTGTTTTCAACGCTGCTTTTTTTTTTTTAAAGAGAGAAATCCTTAGATGGTTTTCCTTCACGTTGCATGGACAACTGCCAGCAGAATATAAATCAGAGTCTGGAAACACATTTTCCATGTGGCTCAATGAAACTTCCCATTGCCCAGATATTAAGCTTTTGATTGGGCAAACAGCAATTTGCGTTTGGCAGCAATAGTGCCAATAGTGATCTCAAACATAATCACTGATGGACTACGTTATCATTGTAATCCCAAGGAAAGTCTGTTTCTTGTTACTACTGGCAGCAGGAAAACCGGGTTTCTGTTTCCATGGGCATGAAAGGCTGAAGGTCTGAATCATGGCTTGTTTGTCCCCGCACCCACCCATATTTCACAATCACTATTGTACACTGCACACAATGTAATCAACTTTGCCCACCAATTTAATGAATAACAGCATAAGACTGCAATTCTACATACAAGAAAAAATGACTTTTCAGCAGACAACTGTGCTTAGCTATATTTTTGTTTGTGTCTTGAACAGACAATATTAGAGCAATCTTCCTCAACCTAGCATCCATAATTTCCTCTTACTATGAATTAATAGATTCTGAAAGGTTTTACTTGGGTCAGGAGAGTGCCCAAGAGCTGTAAGATGGGGAAATTTAATTACTGAATAACATCGTTTGATAGCCTTCCAATTAATGAACAGATATTCTTATGAAGCCTGAATTATTTCAAATGAATATCAGCTGTATTTTTTTTTAAAAAAACAACAACACACCACTAATTAGCACCACAGCAAATATGGTCTATTTTACTATGAATCTGAAATCAATGCAATGGCTTTTGTAGACATGACTCTATAAGTTCCAAGAAATTCACACAAAGATAGGTAAACATTAAGCAGTAGAAGAATATATGTTCTTATGTTTGCAAAACGAAGCACTTTGAAAAAGGAAAGCTGTTGTGTGCAGAATTTCTAGCTTGTTGACATATATACAGTTCATATAGAAGGCTAGAGGGCAAAGGAAAGCAACAATGCTAAAATAATAATCAACATGTTGTTATCCATACTATTTCAGCATGCCACCTGAACAGAAAAATGGTGAAAGGCATATGAAAAACATTAATATATTTCCTGTTTCTGTGCTTTGGAGACCTTGCACTAAACCTTGCCCCTTACTTTTTCATAGGTTTCTAAATCAACTCCTTTTCTATTTTGAATTTTTTTTCATGTTGAGTTTATCCAATGTAAGGAGGAATAAAGTGTGAGCTGGAAGGTATGACAATTAAGTGAATGCATAATAACGTGAAAGTCACAAGTCAGAGAATGCTCATCAACAGTTTAGAATCACACTAGAGTTCTTGTATCAAATGCCACAGGGTTCAGTCCTGGACACTCTATTCTCCAGCAATTTTATTAATGACTTGTATGAAGGAGTGGATCTAAAATATTAATTTTAGATAACAGAAAATAGAGATGAACAGTTAATACCCTACTTGATTGAAATGTAGTTCAAAACTGTCTTGATCTTTAAGAGAAACAGCCAGAAAATAACACAATAAATCTTAAGAAATACAAAATGATATTTTGAGAACATAGAAATAAAATGCACAGGTAAAGGACAAGAGACGGAAATATTTGTGAAGATGGGAAAATCTTGGGAGAGTGAGCAAGTGATTTGCTTCTCAAAAAAGCCAAATGCAATCCTGGTTATCAAATTTGGATTCAGGGAAAAAGAAACAGATTTGGGGAAGGATAATCCCAGAATAAGAAACTAAGTCCAATGTAGCAAGATTAAGAAAATTGTAAATGTTTAGTATTCAGAAGAGAAGAAAGGGGATGTGATAGCACTTTTCCCCAGATCCCTGGATTTAAATTGTCAGAAAGTAGATCATAATGGAATATACATAGTCCTTGACATACAACCATAATTGAGTCCCAAGTTTATGTTGCTAAGCAATTCATTTGTTGTGAGTTTTGCTTTATTTTATGACTTTCTTGCCATGGTTGTTAAGTGAATCATTGCAGTTGTTAAGTTAGTAATACGGTTGTTAAGTGAATCTGGTTTATCCATTGACTGCTTGTCAGAAGGTCACAAAAGGTGATCACATGATCCCAGGACACTGCAACTGTCATAAATGTGAGAACAGTTGCTAACAATCTGAATTTGACCATGGGGATGTTGCAATGGTTGTGTGAAATATGGTCATAAATCACTTTTTTCAGTGATGTTGTAACTTTGAACCATCATTAACTGGACTGTTGTAAATTGAGGATTACCTGTATTGGGGCAAATCACATTCCTACAATAAGAACAGTTTAACAATAAATCCAACTACCCAAAGTGATGAAGGTCTCTTCCTCCTTTGAATGTACCTACTAATGTTCAGGGAGAGCTACACAGCCATCATCAGAGATTATTTAATTGGATTTTTGCACTGAATAGGAGATTAAATTCAGTGGCTTAAATTGTAATTCATGAACAGATATGCACAAGGTGTACCAAAGCTTAACCTTCATAGGCCAATAGATAATCTTGAGACTCTCACATTAGAAGTTGCAAATGTACTTGGGAATGTTCAAAAATCATGTGCCAAATAAATAAGTGTTTAGAAGAAAATGGCAACCAATCTGAGCATTTAATGCAATTACATAATAAATTGTCTATATGGTCTGACTTATGGTATGCCCTGTGTGTTTATGTATGTATGTCTCTTTATCTCTCTACTTGTAAATGAAATTCTATAGCAACAATGAAATCTAACTTTAACAGACCACCATTTAGCAGATTGCATCTAAAATAGGCCAGGTTATGGACTAGACATCTGCCAGACCTCATCTAGCCCCTTAAAAAACCATAATGTCCACACTATTTGAATTAGTCCAGATAAAGCAGCTAAATTAAAATATTCAGGAATATTATTATATTTTAACACACATAATAATTAGTCATTTTCATAATGATGCCAATTACTGCAAATGATGTAGTTTGTACCTTTGTGCAATGACTCAAATAACTGCAAAAATATTCACAAAACCCATTAGATTTAGCATTTCAGTCATCTTGCAGGCAATGTGCAAGATCAGAGGAAAGACCTACGGTATATAACTAGTTGTTCTCCACTGAATAGTATTTAAAACATCATGGCTCTGATCCTGGAGAAAGGAGGCTTTCTCCAGTAATCTGGTTGATTTACTTTGAAGGCTATGCTAGTTCATGCCATCACTAAATGTTAGAGGTGTATGGATTGGTTGTGATCCAGTGACAATTGTCAGTCCAATTTGCCTGAACTGTCCAATCATTTTCCATGATTCCATGAGTTGAAGTAGATTTGATTCAGAAATTAAATTGAATCACTGTCAGGTCCAAATTGAAGCTTCCCGAAGCCTTCTCATAAAGCAATTCAGAGACATGGATTTTATCTTTAGGGAACAGGAATACTCCTGTGCCAGATAGATGCTGCTGCTTCCTAGTCATATCATAATATACCAGCAGAATCTCATTTAATCTGGATTTAGCTTCACTTATTGAATACCATATCAAGAACAATTGGCTTTAAACTGGGAAATCCTCTGGAATATTTATAATTGTTCCAGGTGATACATTTGGAGAATTTCCATGAGCAGTCAAGTATATTCAGGTTCTGGAATACTCACACATTTATAGATAAGCTTCGAATCATCTTCTGCAATAATTTGGACATCTATGGTATGTAATAGGTATGTTGTGTCCTGGTTTTGTTCCTGAGCAATGGCTCCTTTTTCATCCTCCACCATCCCTAATTCATCTTGGCTTCACCATGGGACCTACTGTACCTAGAAATCAGCCCTAACCTGCCCAATGGGGGAGAGAAAAAAAGCAGATATGACTCATTGGTAGACTTTTCAATTACTTTTGTGAACTGAGTTAGAAGCATCAATACTCCACAGGGGGGACAAGCTACATGCTGTGCATCAAACTGGCAAAGTACAATTATTTTGTTTCTTCATCAGTCATTAATAAAATCTTTTATGCCATTGTTTAAGCAAATCCTCCTGTTGAAACTATTGGAGGATTTAGGAATTGTTTTGAAATTTAAGGATCTAAATTTAATTGCTCTAGTGACCAGATAAATTAAATGGTGATGCTCAAGTCTCCCTCAAGGTTCATGCCTGGATGAAGCAAGGCATTTTTAGTTTTGGAATATTGAACATGATGCCACATAAGAGCACTGGAGATTATACAAAGCAGGAGAAATAGGAGAGTATTTTTATTAAATGTTCTTCCCCTAAACACATTTCCCAATGAAAGTGGGAAGCATCACACTTTTTATTACAAAGCATCAAGACTTGCAAAGTTTATTTCAATACCACATTGGTGTTACTGATAAAGAATGGAGATTAATAGATTTGTTTTGTGTCTGTTTGATGGGAGAAAATCAAAGATACTGTGACTCTTATTATTATTTTGTTCAACTATCAGGAATTTATTTATTTATTTATTTATTAAATTTATATACCGCCCTATCTCCCTTGCGGGACTCAGGGCGGTGAACAGGTGATACTAAAAACCACGGCAATAAATAGTTTGTTTTAAAATCGAATTAAATAACGGGCCTGTTCTAAAAACACACCCGTAAAAAACCCCCCACTGAAACATAATCAAGCTACGCCAGGCCGGCCGCACGGAATAGATGGGCCTTCAGGGCTCGGCGAAAAAGGCGCAGGTCCGCAACTGTACGTAGGTCGGGGGGTAGGTCATTCCAGAGGGCAGGAGCTGCCACAGAGAAGGCTCTCCACCTGGGGGTCGCCAGCCAGCATTGTCTGGCCGACGGCACTCTAAGGAAGCCCTCTCTGTGGGAGCGGACTGGCCGAAGGGAGGTGTTTGGTAGGAGGAATGCAAACCTTGTGGTGACATGTGTTGATTCTGCCTCCACGGCCCTTATAATAATAATAATAATAGTAAAGTTGGAAGGGACCTTGAAGGTCATCTAGTCCAACCCCCTGCTCAGGCAGGAAACCCTATACCATTTCAGACAAATGGCTGTCCAGTCTCTTCTTAAAAACTTCAATTGTTGGAGCATTCACCGCTTCTGGAGGCAGGTTGTTCCACTGGTTAATTGTCAGGAAATTTCTCCTTAGTTCTAGGTTGCTTCTCTCCTTGATTATTATATATATTATATATAATAATATTATATAACATATTATATATGTTAGTGTTATGGTCTCAGTTGGACATCTCCACTTGGGCCTCCAGAGTGACACATACCTCCCCAATCATGGATACAGTTCCCAGAGACTTCTAAAATATTACCATATTTGAATAATTATAATTCAAACTCATCATTGTAGAATGCAGTTGTACAAACTTTGTTTACTTCCAAATCAATGTTAAGGAAAATACAAAAAAACATAAAACAAAATATAAAAAGAAAATGGAAAGAGGAGCACATAACTAAGGCAGAATACCAACAAATAGCCCAAACTTTCAAATTGTCAAAAGTCAGAAAAGCTAAGGCTCAGAATGATATAAGACTTGCACCAAATGTCAAAAAAAAAATCCTTCAACATATAAAAAACAAGAAAAAAGTCAAGGAAACTATTGGTCCACTAATGAGAGAAGATAGCAAGGAAGTAATGGGCAGCAGAGAGAAAACAGAGCTGCTTAGATCCTTTTTTACATCTGTCTTCACGCAAAAAGTTAATACAGTCCAACCTACCAAAAACATAACCGCAAAAAACAGACTAGGAATACACCCCACATTTTGCAGTCCAAAGCTATCACCAAGCAGGACATCATTCCAATCTCTAATATTTATTTTGTATCATTACACTTATTGGATACATTTCTGATATTTACTATATTTACTGAGTAAATTTGAGAGAGAGTGTTTGGTAAAAGTGGCATGTAAAACCCTGAAAAATATTCATAACTAGCTGTACCCGGCCACGCGTTGCTGTGGCTCAGTCTGGTTAAATGGAAAAGAAAGAAAAGAGAAAGTGCATGTTTGTGTCACAGGTGTGACATCTATATAATAGTAGGTATATAAAACATGCGCGTATTCGAATGCAACGTTGTGTCAAAATTTCAAAGCAATCGGTGAAGAACTTTCGGAGATTTAAGATTTTGAACAAACGAACATTTACATTTTTATTTATATAGAAGATAAGCTCCAAGAAACTTAAGAGGGTGTATTGCCAAATGAGCATACATAGAATTGTATTGGGCAAACCAATGCTTAAAAGTATGTGTGATGCTTGAAATGGGCATGCACTTACCTTTGTGAGCTATTAATAATTGTTGGTAGATAAAGGAAAATAATTTTGGGTAATAATTGTTAGACAAAGGGAAGAAAAAACCCACCTTGGCAAGACTTGAAATCTATTTCTTTTGGGTTTCTTTTCTTAAAGGAAAGTTGGAGCTGATGCACAAATGCTGAATTCCAGTAACTAGCTAAACTAGTTACCATAGGGATTATTTTCCCATGCTCTTAAAAGTAATGGGTCATACTGTTCCAAAGAAGTTGACCCTGCTCCATTAAGAAGATGCATTTGCTTGCTTCAGTCTGTGGCCATTTTGATTGAAAACAATGAGTGGTGATGTTGAATTGCAACAGGTGGTGTGAGTAGCTAAAGTAGTAATTCAAGTGAGGACAACCATGCAGATGTTCCTAGCAAATATTTTCAAAAGGAATGATTAGCAAAGGGTATTTTAAAAAGGAAACCATACTTTTCCCTGGGAAAATTTTACAAAGTGGGTACCAGTACAGTTTCATTCTTAACTGAACAATACAGTAAAAAAAAAAAAAAAGACATGTAACAATTTACAGGAGGTTCCCTTCCTTTCCTGGAACTATTGCAATTAACATTGTCAGTTAAACTTTAGGGACAAAAAATAGTTATTTTGCAAAGCACAGAGACAGAAAAAGATATCCTATAAATTATTTGTGAAAATATTCACCTTCTTTTGATTTTGTTCATTTGTGACTATTTTCTTGTACAATTACCTTCCATTCTGTTACTGTTTTTAATCACTTTCCTAGATTACTGATGAAGAGCACTGTCATAGGGACCCCAGCTAATCAAGAATAATTTGGTGATTGTTCTGTGCTAGTTTTCATGTTGTGATGTTGTAGTGGATAAATTGGGAGAAATAATTGTAGTAGGTGGCGATAATAACATAAACCATCTGAGACTGTTGCAAGCATTACTGAAATACTGAAGGAAAAGAAAGGTGATTTTTCAACCTAACTGCAAATCTTTCCTCATGATCCAGCTCTGATCAGTTGTGCCTGTTCCTCTTAATTCTTTGTGCAAAACAAGTGCCCTTTTTTTGCATTTTAAGATTATTTATAAACTACTATAGCAAACTTAAAACAAATGCATTTTATGTTTGCTTAAAATCTTTTGCTTTTTTTGGGGTTTTCTTGATTTCCTCAAACATTGCTACCGGTAAGAGCTTACAGTCTGTTGAAAGATTCCTTCCTTCCTTCCTTCCTTCCTTCCTTCCTTCCTTCCTTCCTTCCTTCCTTCCTTCCTTCCTTCCTTCCTTCCTTTCTTCCTTCCACTAAGGTCATCATTCCTATGATCCAGGAGCTTCTTTCTGATCTAAAACAGTTTCACATGGTACTATCAATTAAATTATTTTAATTGGCTGCTGCTTCTGTTGATCTGTACATGTACCTGCCCAGTTATATCTGCCTGCCTGCCTGCCTGCCTGCCTGCCTGCCTGCCTGCCTGCCTGCCTGCCTGCCTGCCTGCCTATCTATCTATCTATCTATCTATCTATCTATCTATCTATCTATCTATCTATCTATCTATCTATCTATCTATCTATCTATCTATCTATCTATCTATCTATCTAATTTGTATGGCCATCCATCACACAAAGTATCTCTGGGTGACACAGAATTGAATAAAACAGTAAGTAGATAAAACAGTTACAATATTATAAAAGAATAACAAGTAATTATTAAAATAATATTAACATATTTTAGAATATAAAGAGTGGAATGAATCTATAGGATTTATATTCTATCTGCAGGGTTGTTGGGATTTATTTCTCACCTGCAGGATTCTGAAATGGGGTAAGGTGGAACTTCATCATTCAGTGTTCCCTAACTAGTTATCAAACAAGCAAAGGCTATCAGTGGCCAAGCTTACTGAAAATCAGTGACAATTTAGACATTTTTTTAGATTTCTCTAAATAAAGCATTTGTATTTCTGAAGCTCTTGTTTGATTTGCCTACAATCAGTGATGACCATGTTTCTTAGATATCGTTTAGCAGTTGCAGAAGAATGCAGCAATATAACAACAACAACAACAACTTTATTGTCACTTTGAATGTACATCAATTGGCATATATCAAAATGAAATTTCATTGCATACGGCTCTCAAAGAGTCACCACCTTCGATATACACTCCTTGTTCATGGCCAGCTCAAGTTTCAAAACGTCCATTTTAGTCTCTAGGGCAGGGGTCACCAATCCCCGGTCTGTGGACCAGTACCGGGCTGCAGCATGCCAGCAACTGGTCCGCACAAACAAGGAAAGCCCCATCCACAGGATGCAGGCAGCAAACAAAACCATGCCCCCTCTGGTATGGGGAAAAACCTCTTTCCATTTAACCGATCCCTGGGGACCTCTGCTCTAGGGAGCGAACGATGGCAAACAGGACAGATGGAAATGGAGCTCCATGTGGATTAGCCCTCAAATTAGCTTGTATTCCTGCACCACAACCTCGCCTCCTTTCCTTTTTCTGATCCTTCCATCTTTTTCTTAAAGGGGCTTCAATCTTTTTTGCCCCTGGAGCACATTGCTTCTACTGCTGCCTCCAACTCCTCCAAAAACCTCTCTCCATTCCTCTGGGCAGCCTCATCCAATTCCTTTGCTCCATAAGCCCCGGGACCTCTCCTCCTCAGCCTCCTTTGGAAACAGTCCTGATTTGCAATCGAATCCGTCACTGTGCCAGCAGTCAGATCTTGCTGCCGGCAGAACAATTTCAAACAGCACACAGGACTTTTAATGGTCTCACCAACAGTTCCAAAACAGCTAAAAACTAGCCATATCAGCAAAGATTGTCAGTCGTATATTAGCTTAGTCCCACTTCTTTGCTCAAACACATTAAAACCTTCCTGATCATGTGGCCTATATCCCCTATATCCCTCCAAAACTTTTCACCTTCTAGAACCAATGCAGCCGCAGCCAATCCAGGTGCCACCATCTTAGATATGTAAAGTCATTACACTATATTTGATTCCTGGAGAATGTTTTTGCATTGCAGACATTGCTGTCATGTTATGTTACCTTGCAAAAGCTAGAAACTTGCTATTAAATCATATTGAATTTTTTTTAAAGATCTGAGAGGATTATACATAGTATTATGAAGGTCATTTATTCCAGGAAAGATGAGCTTGCCAAGAATGCAAAGATCAAAATTATCTACTCCCAATTATCTCTAGACTGAGCTAGTATTTTCCAATCAATACATACTTTCGTAACATAACCATTTTATTTTCCAGCTAAATTAAAAAAAAACATTTGTTAGCCTCCTAAGATGTTAAGATGCAAAATTCATAGATTTCCTCTCAACCAAAATGATAATAATAAAAGTATCCCAACAACAACAAAGTCTCGCTTTAATATATTAAAAGATAGAAATAGGGAATCTGCATTTTATAAATGGTAAAAAATAATTAACTGTGAATATTGAAAAATCTTACTGTAGAAATTCTTACATTCATAATTTTACCATCTGAGTTCTCTTCTCCTTTGGTTGCTATTTATGGCAGAATTTTTGAAAGAAAAAGTGTATTATAGAATTGCGGAGTCGCCTTTTATTGGCTTCCATTTTTCTTCCATTTTTGTCTTTGTTCTTGTCCATAAAACTGTAACTCCATCTCTAATCATTTGATTGATCATTGGGAGAGGGAGAGGGAGAGGGAGAGAAACCCTGCTGTATGGAGTAACAAAGATTTTTGCAGGAGAGGGCTGTTAAGATGCCAAGATAAATGCATGTCTTTTAGTACCCTAATCGCCTAATAGGAATCTAAGTGCTGCTTCTCCATTTTGTAGATTGTCCATGATTATAAATAAATTTCAGACTGACATTTTATTATAACCAAAGCATTCTAGTCTACCCAATCAGGCAAATGGCTTCTGGATTCTCTAGATAGGATACATTTTTAACAACCCCCCAAAAAAAGTTATTGCAAGATAAAGTATTCAGATTATTTTGGATGCTTCTTTTTTGACTTGTTGAAATAAGCCCTACTATAAATTAAGCTTTTGATCATGTGGATGCATAATACTACATAACACTACTACTAATAGTAGCAAAAGCAGTAGCAATAGTAAAAGTTTTCCAAAATATGTTGACAATATAAAACTTGCAGAGGGAATCTTGCCTTCCTCTTTTCTAAATGTTGCCTCTCTCCTACTCAGATTTTCCTTCTTTTCTTTCTTCATCTTGCAAGGCCCATGGATTTCTGTGCTTATGGCAGATGTGGAATAGAACTCCTGTACATGTACCTAAAAACAGTCTATTCTGAGGAGGTATTCTGTCCATCTGGCAACCACAGAAAAATTGCTGACAAAAACAATCACAGTCATTCATCCAGATGATTAAAGGATCCTCTTCTCTCATGGGCATTAAAATGTTATCAGGGTTTTATTCTATTTCGCATGGAAAATAACATTTTTCTGCAGAACTGGTTTTAGTCCACTACAGCAGTGAGTTGTCACTGAGATGGAGGCTGTTCTGTGAGGAAACATTTGTACCAAATAGTAAGTGAGCCATCTCAAAGAGAGCGAGCGAGCAAGGAGGCTGTGTGCATGAGCTCTTAGAGTACACAGAACACTGCCAGTTTGGTAATAATGAGCATAACTATGAACTTAAAATTGCTATTAGTAAGATATTTATTTCTTCCACTTCCATTCCATCGCAGTCTAAATAATTCTCAGTGACTTACTTAATGAGGAACCAATAAAACATCTATGATAAAGCATCTATCGTAAGTCTTAAAACAGAGTAAGCCAAATAAACTATAAGGCAAAGATAGAAAGAACAATAAGGTAAATATAAAAGATAAAAGGCTAAAATTCCCTAGATAATTCTAGAAGTTTTGTTTTGAGCATTCTTCTAAAGACCATCAAGGAAATAGTGAAAAAGGAAGTAAATCAAGGAGGAAACAATGGAGGAACTATTGCTGCCACTGCAACTGTGGTATCTACAGCTGGGTGTGTATATAGGAACAAAAATGTAATTTAATTGAAATTATTCAATGTAGGTGCCAGCCCACTCCAGATAATGCTGGGCAGCTCGCAATGTAAAAACAAAAATAAAATATGATAAATCAGAAACAAAATAAAGGACATTAAAAAGAACAAAAAGAAAGTGGTAGTCCAAAAATAACACACAAAACACATCCCACAAGAGCTCCATTAATACTAGGCCAAAGCCTGGGAGAACAGCTGGATCTTTAAGAGATGATCAAAGCATAATAAAGCAGTTTAAACAGCCAAAGAAGAAAATTTCACCAATAGATGCCAGCTACCCCAAAGAGTTTGTGTTGTGTATCCACCAGCTTTGTAAGAAGTTGGATAGCTAAAGTAATTTGTTAGATGTATATTCTGCCTTTTTTTCAAAAATGCATGGTGACAAATGTGTCACTCCATTTTTTTCTCACAATAACAGTGCCATTAGATAGGTTGGGCTGAGAGATAATAAATGCTCAAAGGAATTTGCATAGCCAAGCATACACTTGAACACAAAACCTTAATCTCCATGCCACATTAGCCCTAATAGCATCTCAAGTGAGCAATATAAATTTCAGTTTGTCTCATAATAGAGTATGCAGCCTTCTTGGCTCTCCAGCCTCTATCTATATTGAAAGTTATAACTAAGAGTCATCCTTTGTACTAGTTTTGAACTCTCACATGCTAAGGTTTTTGCTGTTTTTCTCTCGGGAACATTAAATTGTCATTTCATCCTTTAATCTATTTTGAAGGCTATACTCAGATCTCACATTCTCTTTCATGAACATGTTCTTAGGAGTTTTAGTAGGTAGGACTTTGGATTATGTCTTCTGATATGAGTACCTGAAATAAACTAAATGTGAAATCCAAAGGTTATCATCAATTAGGTAAGCTTTTAGTGTTCAAATAGAAGCATAAAATAGACAGTTTAGAGCTTCAACTTTTAAAATACAGTGATCAAAAAGAACATCTTTTCTAAAAGTGGCATGAACTACATGATAGGAGGAGGGAAAAAAGGGATTTGTATATAAAATTAAGTCATGAGGAATGTTTTTATAGCAGTTGGGCACAAATTGCCTTTTAAAAGCACTACCAAATTTTATGTGCAAGGTAACTGGGTAAGTTTCTGCAATCTTTTCCAAAAGGAGAAATTTTCTAGCAATTATTTAAAATCAGGAATGACAATAGCACTATTATTACTGAAAACTCCAGGGGATGGCTACTCATCCCCACTCCCCACGTTTTCATTACATTCACTTCCTTGGCTAAATATTTCCTGGTCGAGGAACTTTTTGTGACTTCTTCCACCTCTGACAGGAGAAAGATGTCAGCAAGGAAAATCAGGACCATGCTTGGCAGAATTCATCTTCCAACAGCTGCCAGGTTAATTAAAAACTTTATTACTTTTACTTTATGCTTCCTTGAAAGATTGCAGACTTTGGTTTTTGAGCTTTTGAGTTTTTGAAGCTGTAGTATAGTTATAACGGCACTTACGTTTGATATATTTCATAAGGTAAGAAGCTCTGCTTATAAATTGTAGAAAAACAAGATATAAATAGAAGGGTTATAAATGATTGGCAGAAGTTTTGAAATTCGTTGACTGTTTTTTTTTTCTTTATGCCTCTCTGCATTTTTCTGAATGACCTTCCAGTAGCTACAGGGTGATGACCAGGCAATTCTGAATTTGAACATTGAGTATATTATGTTCTTCACGCTCTGATCCTTTGAAACTCTCTAAATGTGACATATATGTATTGGGCTGTCATTTATTGTGCCAAATCAAGGAACAAATCAAGGGTAAAATTTTATTTGAATTCTAGAAAGAAAGGAGGACACTCTTGAAAAGATAGTATGGGAGGGATACGGTAATGAAAATCTGAAGTCAGAGAGCATATTGAATACTTATGTCATTGTCTGATTTCTGGATACTAAATGTTTTGGTTCTCTAGTAACTTGAAGTATGAATTTATGAGTTTGTTCATACCCTCTCTTTTGCATTTGGAATTTCTTCTGGATTCTCTCAGCTATCTGAAAACAGTTGGGTACTAGGAATCTAATAGGATCTTTTTCAGTCAAACCTCCAAAATACTCCATATATGGAAGACCATGGTTTCAGCAAGGTAATCTGGCACTAACATTTTCATGCCTCAGAAAGGCTTGTTCCTTGCTGACATAGCTAAATCCAGCTCAGTTACATTGTTCCTTGAAATAAAAAAAATGCAAACATGTTTCCCCATACAAGTCAGTAAAAATAACTAGTAATAATTTGCTGCCTTTTCATGAAAGAAAAAACTTGAATGTAAATCAGTTACCAGGTGAGGAGTTTGTTGAGTTTCTGCATATTGATGCCAGGAATATTCTTACTAAGACCCCAAACAATAAATCTTTGTTATGCCTGATAAGGTTCAGACCAATAACAATAACAAAAGAAACTCCACCCTTTAGTTCCAATCATAGCATATTTCTTGTACATGAAGGATGGAAAACAGTGAATTAGCTATAGTAAGCAGTTTCCAAATCTGAAAAATAACAAGAACATGTAATGAAATGTTTATACCAACTAAATGAATTACAGAGGCATAATTTCACCCTCTCCTCAAAAGAAAATGGAATTATTTCCTTTTGAGAATAAAATTATCCTCAAAAATTATCCAATCCAGAGAAAATTAGCCGTATTTAAATCCCCATGAAATCAATGACATTTAAGTATTTAAACCATGTGCTTAAGTCTCATTGATTGCAATCATTGATTATACTTTATGAACAGATGCTGGCTGCATTGAAAGCTAAGAATGCAATCATTGATGAGATCAACAAAAGAAAGATGTCTTACTTGGTTAATACTTTTGCTGGCAGGTGGAAAACTACATGGAGTAGTTCATGCAGTAGGTCCACACCTGTTTATATGGGGATGTAGGATTTCTGAACCTATAGTGGTATGTACGAAAGTGCTGTCTCTGCCTATTATTAATTGTATAAGCTGGGATATTGTGGGAAGGGCCATTTGTGGGACAGTGAAGCTATTTAGAACACTCCATGTCAAGCTCCTGTAATTGGTAAATTAAATAACAAGATACCACTAAAGCAACCCTTACAAACAATAGAATTGTAATTGGATTAGTTCAAATTCTTTACTAGTTGTCAGATGGAAGAATGTTGTTGTTTTCCTATTTTCTATCATGCACATTTTCAAACAAGTAACAATTAAAGAAAGTCATGAAATGATGGCATGCTTCACCGATTGGTTGACTTTCAGAAGGACTTGTTTTGACTTTAACTTAAACTGGCCTCCTGCCAAAGAGAAAAACAACTTGTGATTGTCAGAAGGTGCTCTAAACCAAACAGAAGCATCTTTCCATCTCAAATACAGAACATTGTGTTCATATTGGACATATTTCCACTGCAGGAAAATATTTTCCACTTTTCAATTGGGAACAATATTCAAAGGAAGCAGATGAAAAGGTCTTAACTTCTCTAGGTGCCACATACAGTGGTGAAAAAGGAAGAATAAGTACTTCTACCATCAACAAAGATGTGAGAGTAACCAGTATAAGAACACATAAGCTAAATTACTATTATAGTTGAGATTTTGGAATTTTAGAAGTTGAAGTTCAGTCACATCTTAAAAGTGACTGAAATTGAGACACACAAACCTAGGGTGAGAGGGAAAGGAATAGATTAAGAGATCTAGAGGTGCAATAGCAAAAACTATTGGAAAGCAGATTGGAAAGAGAATATAGATTGGAAAGAAAGAAAGATTGCTAAATTCACTAGCTTATTATCCCCATTTTTACTGTTCAAAGCATGATTGTTTTAGTTTCCGTGCACTTGAAACATTAAAATCAATTAAAAAGATCCCACTTGATATGCTACAAGTTCCAAAACAAAAAAGAACACTACCTACCACTCCACACAAAAGGAAGGAAAAGTGTGACACTTAGGATCCCACCTCCCTTGCTGAAGAGAAGAAGTTAATCCACCAACCTCTTATAATTTCATAGAACATAAAACAATGTTGAAAGGTACCTTGGAGGTCTTCTAGTCCAACCCCCTGCTCAAGCAGAAGACTCATACCATTTCAGACAAATGTTTGCTCGGTCTCTTTTTGAAAGCTTCCAGTGATGGAGCACCCACAACTTCTGAAGGTGAGCTATACCATTGGTTGATTGCTCTAACTGTTAGGACATTTCATTTCTGTCTGTGTAGCCTGCCTTCTGAGGGGGAGGTACAAAGCCAACAAGCTAGCATTTACCTTAAAGGACCTGAGGTACCCGGGAGGAGTGGTAAGGCAACAATTCCATCCAATGGAGAAAAAGCCATGAATCTCAAAGCAAACAAGGCATCCCCAGCTTTATGGCTGTTTCATTTACACTACTTCACCTCAGATTTCTGATTGTGTTCCTGTTCTAGGAACAGAAGCCTGGAGCCAGAGCTGTGGTCAAACACATTTTGAAATGCCTTAGAAGAAATGCCTGAGTGATAAAGAGATAACAATGGGGAGCTAGACAGAAAGAGACAGGATCCTGAAGAGCAGAAGTCTTTTGCTCACTGCAGAAAATGCTACAGAATGGAAAACTAGATAAGAGGAACAGAATAACAGAAATGAAACAAGAGAAAAAAAAATAGATTTGTAATGCACATTAAAAGGAAAAGTAGACAACATGTATTTTGTATTTCTAAAACTTAATCAAAAGTGGCTCTTTTGTCAGTTTGAACTGCGCCTGCCTCTGAGGATATTTGGATGAAATGAAAGTCTAGCTACCTATAATAATTGCCACCAATGTAGAAAAGCTTTTCTTCTCTCAAGCTTGCAAGGCAGGAGGTTTTGTGAAGTACCACCTGAGATGGCCTGTTTATCTTTTAAGGGAACATATTTAATTATTTCAAAAAGGAAGAATTAGTTAATGCGGAATCCTGCGGATTAAAGATTGAGGCTACACCACAGTTGCTTGGAGGTTTGTGCAATCTGACTACTCATGCTACAGTATGTGAGCATCTCATTTTTATTGCATAGAAAGATAGAAGGGGGGAGTGTAAAAAACAGAGAAAGAACAAAGAAAATCCCACAAAGGCAAAGGAACTGCCTTGAATAATTTAAGGCACTTCCTCCATTTCAGGCTTCAGATTTTTTTGTTCCTTTATATACCTTTGAGCCCACAGTGGGCATTTAGTTTGTCGATGGTCAGGCTACAACCATAATCAAATCCACAACAGCAGGGAAGCGGACCAGAAAAATACATATTTATTATTAGATTTAAGCTACTGGGGAGAAAAGAGAGAGGAGTGAACTATTGTGAGAAAGAATACCTTCTTGGTTGATTTAATATAAATGTATCTTTGAACTCTAGCAGGATTGCGCTAGCTGGTCAGTATCAGATTTGTAAAGTGGCATTAACATTTGTTTTCCCTGTTCCCAAAATACATGTATAACATAAACAAAGCTTATTGTTTTCTTCATTGCTGACTGAAGACTTTCTGAACAGTACTGTGAGAGGTTTTATATGATAATATACAGTATGTTATTCTTTATAATGTTTCCAGCTTCCCTTAAAACATTAACAGAATCCACGATAGGCTGAGAATCAGAGTCTCCACAAGATAATTGAAAGTCAAGCTGAAACTAAATTAATCAAGTAAAAATAGCAAGTGGGGGAATCTTTTACTCAAACTTTCTCAAACCACCAAGTAAGTTACCTAGACCTAATCCACATATCAAAAGATAAGATCTGTAAACACAAATAGTTAAATTAGGTCTCCCAACAGAACTGAATGTTCACAAGAATAAACATCATAATTCACACACACATACCCCTCAAGTGTCATCCTAGAATCAGCACATAGATATTTCCACATCCAGGACAAGCTCCCTCCCCTATTTAACTATGTTGCTGTATCCCATTTCTCTGCAACTGCCGCTAAAGGCAAACCCCTTTGCTTTTAGGAATAAATATTTCTTCTTTCCTCACAGTTGTCTGGATTTCATTTTTATTTATTCTTGGGCAACCCTGCCTTGAGTTAGAACCTCAAATTATTCTTCTGACAGTACACTAGATCGAGCAATTAAATAGTGTATATTTTAATAAGAGCCAAAATCAACATCATAACTGACTAGACCTTTACCTTGTAGGTGGAAATGAATTACAGTATTCTAGGGAGGGTCACATTCGAGTTGATTCGCTGTTAGAATTCACTATAAATGTTTACGACAGGACTTTTCATTCTCTTTTTCACTCTTCCACTCTTTTCTTTTCCTCTCTTTTCTGCTTGTCTGCTTTTGACCCTAAAAGGGATATTCTGAAGGAGAATATTAGATTTCAAGGCAGAAAAGCCTTTGAATGAGATGAAAACTTTCTCTCAGACCTTCCACTGGGTAGTTAAGTGTACTGGGTGGCTTCTTGTAGGTTTGTGGAGAGTTAAGCTCCATAGTCCCAGGACCACACCATTCTAGTTTGATTCAGGAAGCCACCCAGTACAGTTGCTGCATAAATCTTACAGTCTTCTCTAGTTTTAGTTTTCTACCAGTGCAGGTGCTAGATTTCCCTTTACTTCCACAAATCACCTTGCACAACAGTACTTTGAAGTGCCTACTTCAACTTTTACCACTCTGATGCCCTCCAGATTGGTTAGACTGATTCTGAGAATAGAAGACCCAATACTTTTGGAGAACAGGAAGCTGGGGAAAGCTAGTGAACTTTATCTGGCAATGATTCTCCAAGTTTTCAAAAAGAGAACTCTAGCATATCATTATTACCATATCCTTTTTACTAGAAACACTGGGCATTTGACTGGGAGCAATCAGCCAAAAATCTTTGAGTGCAATCAGTAACTTTTCTCCATTGTGAAGTTAAAAGGGGTGAGATGGGGAAAATAAAAGGTTGAATGGAAGCAGGAGGCTTAAGAAACATTTGTCGAAACTGAATCTGTAGAAGCCATATAATCTGTTCAATTTATTTTCTTTCACAACAGTTCCACAGGCATATATTCTTATATGGTATATAAAGAGTTTTTCTGTCTTGTGGATCAAGAGCAATTCAAAATGTTATCCAGGTGTTTTTATGCTGCTATTTTTTTTTTATGTTACTCCAATTCTGCTGAAATTGGTAGGGCCTTTGGGCCTGGTTAATGCTTTTTTTTATCAGATTAGGATGAGCTTATTACTCACCATGTGGCAAAATGTTATATAAATGCTTGTAAAATCAGAGAGGTGTTAAGGATCACTTGAGTTGCCATTCTGAAGTGTGTATTGGTGATGTAGTTTTTAATATTTTAATAGCAGCATGTTAGTGGTAAGGAATTTTAGAACATAGAATAATAGAGTTGGAAGGAACCTTGAAGGTCTTCTGGTCCAGCCTCCTGCTTGAGCAGGAGACCCTATACCATTTCAGACGAGTGGTTGTCCAGTCTCTTTTTGAAAGCTTCCAGTGATGGAGCATCCACAGCTTCTGAAGGCAAATTGTTCCATTGGTTGATTTCTCTCATTGTTAGGAAATTTCCTCTTAGTTCTAGATTGCTTCGCTCTTTGGTTAGTTTCCATCCATTGTTTCTTGTCTTATGGTGTTTTGGAAAATAGACCAACCCCCTCTTCTTTATAGGAGTCTTTATAGGAGTCCTTCAGATATTGGAACACTGCTATCATGTCTCCCCTAGTCCTTCTTTTCATTAGACTAGACGTACCCAATCAATCATGTTGTTCTTCTCTGTACTCTTTCCAGGGACTCAATACCTTTTTTATATTTTGGTGGGCAGAACTGGATGCAGTTTTCCATGTGTGGTCTTACTAAAGCTTTTTAACGCAGTATTAGAACTTCATGTGATCTTGATTCTATCCCTCTATTATTGTTTGTTTGGTAAGAGTGAATATGATTGGCCTTTAGATGTTATGGAGATGAACTTGACTACTTTACATCTCTCCTGCCCTACCATTTAACTGTGGGTAAGTCAGTGGTAGGGTCGCTTTCTTCAATTTCTCATCCTCCAGATATGTTGAGAGTAAACAACTTCCCAGATAAGTTGTTCATGGTTTGGGTATCACCTTAATTCCACAGTAAAACGTCCCCAATGGTTAAATTATGCAATTTCTTTTTAAAAAAGTAGCAATATCACTTTGCAGTTTATTGGCTTATTGTGGTGTTACTGATATCTGCTAGAACATGTCTTTGTAAGCTGAACAAGTAAAATAATGACAGATTTGAAATCTTGAAAGTAAGCTTTTTTTTTTAATGCAGGAAAATGATTACAGTACAATGCTACACTGGGACAAAAAATCCTGAGTTCAAGTTCCCAGTTTAGTATTGGGAACATAAGAAGAGCCCCTTTGGATTTGTTCTATCTACTTCATCATTTTGTGTCTGTGCATTTCTTTTTTTAATGCATGACCTTGAGCTCTAACATTGGGAGAAGGAGAAAAACGTATCTGTTGTGTTACCTTTTATTTTCTCAGCAGGCATTTGCTTCCATAGACATTGAAGATTATAGTATTTGTTGATTATTCCACTTTGTTTCAATATTATTACGGTCATGGATATGGTTCTGATCGCTCTTTAAGGTTAAAACCATTGTTAAACCTTTTCTTGTTGACTGCTTGGTTATCAGTAAATGGAGCAACAATAAAAAGGCATAATAGATTTCATTTTGACTTTTCTATTAATTTTAAACATACTATTCCTTGTTTCTTTTTTTCAGATACTTTTAAAATCAAAGTTATAATCAGTCAGTAAGTCAATTTCTCAACCTAACTTCATAGGTTTGTTGTGAAAATTAAAAGCAAAGCAGAGAAAGAAAAAATGACCCTCTCTGGATTTTCATACATGAAGATATCTCCTTTAATAAGTGCATTGAATGAATTTACTTCTTTGACAATTTTGGACTAATAAGACATTTTATTACTCTAGAAAATTGAAGTCTCTCACTGAATACAAGAAACATTTAGGATAATTTTTAATAAAAATGTGGAACAAAAATTGTATGAGACATTTAATGTAAAAGCTATCCCTAGAAATCTAAAATCTGTCTAAATCTATCCTTCTCTTCAGTTTGCTAGAGTCAAGGCTGGTCCTGATTCATAATACTGAACCCAAACTTCTTGAGATGACTGAGACTTCAGGTCTCTATCAATTATTGTTTTCTTGGAGACCAACCCTTTAGGGAAATGAAACTATTGATTGAAGAATAGCAATAGCACTTAGACTTATATACCATTTCATAGTGCTTTACATCCCTCCCTAAGCATTTTACAGAGTCTGCATATTTTCCCCAACAATCTGGGTTCTCATTTTACCAATCTTGGAAGGATGGGAGGCTGAGTCAACCTTGAGATGGTGAGGATTGAACTCCTAGCAGTGAGCTAAATTAGCATGCAATACTGCATTCTAACCACTATGCCACCATGGCTCCTAAGAAGGTGGAGATAATAGGAGGCCATATGACTTCATTTAAAGAGGTATGCAGTTACATTTACATTGGGGACAGGATGCATGTAACTCTTCAGGAACTTTATTTGTTACCTGAAGAGAAACAATGCTAAGCTATAATAGTGATGGGTTTCATCAGCCTCCTGAGTAGCAAAGATGTGACACAGCTTCTCATATGTACTTGATCTTGATTAAAATAAGGCATTATTAACTCACTTCTGCACAGCTGAAGCAGAGCAGATATCCCTTTTTTCATTTGACTATCATTTTCATTTCATAATCCATAAATATTTGAGCAATGTCAACTGGCAGGAATGAGGGCAATGATAATTTGGAGTTGTACAGTTTTAGACTATCAAGCAATCGAGTAGCCATAGAATTTCAGTCATCCTAGATCCTGAAAGTTAATTGAAAAGCAGGGCCATGCAGAACAGAAAACTTTCATTTTTTTGAACAAAACCACTAATCTATCCAAACTGTGATTTGGTGCCATTAATTCCAGGCTTACATGGACCACAATTAATCCCCAAAACATCATAGAGTGACCCAGGGACCTTCTTTATCTGAAGTGTGTGTTCTTTCTCTAAGTAACAACTGAGTTATAAAATTGAGGGAAACCCCTGTGTAAGCTTTAGTGAGGAAAGGCAGGATATAAATCTAAATAACAACAATGGCATCCATCTCTTTTGAATGAGATAAATTTTAAGAGTAGGTAGGTTAATGTGTGTGAGATCACTCAAAAAATAAAAAGTGGGTCATACTACTAGTTAAACAGAAATAAGGCATGAATAACTGGTAAAGAAGTTGAGATGGGTGCGAATATATATTTGATAAAGAAGTTCTCATGAACAGGAGCAGTTCTGTATGTTACAGAACAAAGTTCACTCAGGAAAACATTCAGATGAATTGTACTTACTGTATGGCTTTTTTTTAAAAAAATCTCTTTAGGTAAGAGTATGTCCCCTGGAGCCTGTTGCCTGATTTAGTTTTGAATTTTTAGAAAATTGCTTCCAGGGGGTCATGTTAAGGAGAGAAGGATTGGATAGCTGCACTTAGTTCTCAGAAAAATTAAAACTGAAAGGACATTATATGCTACACGTAACAGGGAATTTGAATTACTGAAGCTGAGAATTGAACAAAAGATTATCCATGAACAGAACATTACTACCATTTTCAGTGTTGTAATTTCTGAATGAGTGTTGAAAACAAGAACAGTCAGGCTAAAGTTCATTTAGCCCAGCATTTGGTTTATGGTAGGGACAGCTAGAGGATTCCTTTGTATATATAATTTAAGCTAACTTTAGTGACACAAGGGATAATGAACCCTAATCCATCAATAATCATACCTACAAATATTGTTTGACAATGCCCCTTCTTGCCTTATAAAAATACTTAAAAATCAAATACATAAGATGATTTTGTTGGATCAAACCAGGATCCAACTGATTCAGCATTGTATTTATCATAGAGTCCAGCCACATGATGTTCTTATAGGTAGAATTTAAAATGTCCTTATTATAACATGATGCTGTTAATGATGTGCAGTGACTCTAAAACTCCAGAAATCTTGCTCTTAGCTATTTGTGACAGGCTGCCTCAAGGGAGCATGTTCCTGTCATGTAAACCCTGAACCACATGTAGACTTCTTATCTACAGGTGAGAAATGGAGCAGAGGATTTTAAAATAAGACATGGGACTTTTTAATTAGGATTTTTTAGCAGTTGTTTGGAAAAGTGAAAGCTGAAGTTTGTTGGAGAGTCAGAGAAGATGATATTAGGATTCATTTGTGGGACAGAAGGCTGAACGGGAATTTAAAGATTATAAGAGAAACGGAAGGGAAGGGAAGAAAGGGGGAGGGGAGGGGAGGTAAGCTAGAGGCAACAGAATAGGGCACAACTAGCAAGTCTCTGTCTTTGAAAAGGGAATGGGGGACCAAACAGCCTTGAGCCAGTTTAACTAACAAAAAATTAATGGAATTTCCACATAAAGCAAGACTGAAGGACTGCAAAGAAAATAAGCATTTTTTTTAATAGAGCGGGATTAGAAAATAAGAGCTTATACATAAGAAGTGAACTAAAAGAGAAACATCATATGTAAGAGACTAGAAATCTTAAAATAACATACAGCAACTTAGGGAAATGATTTTTTTTTTTTTAAAAATGCATTCATGATATATGATCAGAGCAGTGAGATGGCACAAACCCATAAAAAGCATAATTAGTGCTGTATGAAAAACTGGCAGAAGGGGAAGACATAGAAGTCTTCTATATAATATATGAAAGCATTTAAAAGAGAGCAGTAGCTAGATTAGGTCTTACCTTCATGGAAAGAGTATGCGATTTTGCATCAGTACAGTAGAATATAATTAAATAACTAACTAACAGTACAAAATATCCAAAAACACAAATTGGGAACACCAGTATGATGCTTAAGTAGGAATTTCAAAATTTGGGGCTCCCCAGTAGTACTTGAAGTAAATCATTCCTGCAACCAGATAAAAAGAGTCTGGATGAAGTAATGAAAGAACCACAGAATTGTAAATTTAGAATGAAGCACAATGATCATCTGGTCCAGTCCATTTGGAAAATCAGTGAAACCATGACAGGTGGCTGCTGAGCCTTTTCTTAAAAACCTTTAGAAGATGAAGATCCCACAACCTTCATAGGTTTCATTGTTGTACAAATCCCACTAAATGAGATTTCTTGAGTAAATGTGGCAAGGTTGAAATATGGAAACTAGAAGAATTTTTATAAAATACATTCATTACAAATAACAACGGAATAATAACGGAAGCAATATGGAAGCAGTTTAGAGGGTAGTCTATTAATAATAGTGTCTGCTCCACCTGTTGGTTTTTATGTGTTGCTGGTTGGTTGCCATCCTAAAAATATTCAAAACTGTGACACTATCTGTCAATTTATACTTTGATTTTTATCCCTGTATTTATCTATTTCAAACCAAGTTGTGCACCACCCATCCTGGTTTTCAATTTTCTAAGACTATTGGATCTTTTTAAATATGTAGTATGAAATGAAAGTACAGCTAAATTAAAGTTAATATCTTGGAACATATACGATATAATGAAATATTGTTTTTCAGAAACAGATTGTTTAAAAATAGAACTTCTTAATTACCAAGTAGATATTTATCTAGTTTTATTTTCTTGTTAGACATTACTTTCTAAGGTAGCATTCCCTGATCTGTAGAGCTTCTTACCATTACTTGATATTAGTTGACATCTTACATAAATTGGATATGTTATGTACACATAGAAACTTATTACCTCTAGAAATGTGTATAAATAATAATACCACAAAAATGTTTCTGGTAACTGTGAAAACAAAGAAAATATCAGCTGTTAAATAACAATGAAGATGAAATATTTTTGAATTTCATAAGGATACATATATATGCCCTTAGAGAAACTTCATTTTATTTGTTCATGCCAGAAAGAGATGATAGGAGTTATAATCCAATATAACTGGAAAGCATTAGATATATGAAAGCGTGTAGTAAACAGACTGTTTCTAAAGTAACTTTTGGGCTGCCTCAAATGCTCCTGAACATTTGGGCTAAGACCCTGCAGCTCCTATAATTTATTTGTCCTTTCAGCTGATTTAATGTTTGTCACATACTACTGTATAGGTTTTGTATGCCTCTTTATCAGCATTGCTGAAATCATATAATGTTTAAGAAAGTTGTCGCCAAGTTTTTATGATTTCCTTCCCCTTGAAGGAAGGGGCTCTCATTTTCTTTGTGGCAGTACAATCAAGCTTGTGGAGTTTCTGGATTCTATATGACATTCAGAATCTCCCAGAATGTATATAATCCATCCTTACTGCTTCTGTCACCATCTACCATTTTACCAAAACCACTTTTTTCCCCTGTTGTTTGTGATTGACACAGGAATCATATGGTGGTTAAGGTCCAGGACTAGGAGAAGGCAGATCAAGTCCTTCCTTTTACACAAAACTTGGCTACGTGATTTTGAGCCAGTTATTCTCTCTTAGACATAGATTGGGATCTTGAAAAACATCTACTGTACTTATCAATCCAGAATGAACCATTATGGTAGATTATGGTCCATCATCTTCAATAGGAACACTTTCATGCTGCTGATAAACTACCCTCCATTTCCACAATAAAACCACTGTAAACATCTTACATCTGTAAGTGTATATTTAATCCTGTACTTTCAAATATAGATTTCTTCTTAAAACATGTATGTTATTATAAATTTCACTGGACTTAAATGCTGAGAAAATGTTTTAAAATAAAGGGATATGAGAAAATATCTATCAGATAGATTAATTCAATAGACATATGAACATATAAGATGTAGTTTCAAATCTTTGGTGCAGAATGACCAAATACCAACATCCTACATCTGAGTTCCTTCTGCCTCTCTAAATAATCCACTTAAATGAAATCATTCTGAGGCACTTCTTGGGGAAACATATGTTACTATATCCACATATTTCTACTGTACCAAAGTATCTTATGAGTCCTGCCCTTTATTGTAAGTTCAAAAGTGACAATTCAAATTTCTACTACATCCTTTCTCCGGTGGGTATTAAACATTTCACTTACAGCCTTTTGCAGAATTGGTTTTCAAATATACATTTAACAATTTGCAGTACTGAAAAACAAAGCAGCTACATATTTAGTCAGTTACCATTTTCAAAATGTTTTGCATTAAACTTCCTGGTTGCGGTGCCTATGTGTTGAGGAATTTAAATGAATGGTGCTTTCATCAAGATAATTATCTTCCCAATGAAATCTCCAAATACATCTTTCTTCTTTCTCATTGATATAGTCTTTGTGCGTGTGAATATCAAAGTAACATTTTTAGCCCATGTTGACATTTTGATGGGGCCTAGAGAGAGAGGAGCTTTGTTGCTATTAACTTCTTCCCTTCCATGTCTCACATTTCTCTTGCTGTTGCTCCTTTGATTTCAGACAAAATTATACCAAAGAGTCCTGAAAAATATAGCACAGCTATTCCTCCTGGGTTTAATCCCAGGTGTTCAAGAAGGCTATTATGTTAATGAACTTAAGTTGTCAAGATACAGTACTGTTATCCTCAGGGTGCATTTGACATTTTTTTTTAAAAAAAATCAAATTAGATCTGACACTTTCCTGTCAGCAAGCATCTCTGGAATAAAAGTGATGAGGGGATGGGGAGAAATCTAGATATTCTCCTTAATTGAAGGCTTTAATTTCCCCCAAACTATTTTCTTATTATTTGGACATCATTAAAGAAGCCTTAACTGATAAGTTTTTGATTTGGCTTGATGGCTTGATGAGGTATTTAATCAGCTGGGTATTTTATTTTAATAGTGAATTACATAGTTAATAAAAATCATTTTAATTAAAATATGTATTTCTATTTTTTAAAAAGAATATTATTCACAGATGATAGGAAGTGCCTTCCTTTTTCCATAAAAGAAAATTTAAGAATATTTCTTTAGAACTCTCTTCTACTAGGAACGTGCATTTTTTTTTTACAATAGTTTATTTAGGAATGCAAGGCAATATGGAGAAATCTGTTTTCAACTGTTTTTCCCCCCCTCTTAAAAACACTTAAAGCTTTTGGAAGCTTTCTAAAGCTTCCAAAAGTAGAAAATCCCTTGCAAGGACCAACATAAGACAAAGGGTGGTTTTTTCCCCCCTTGCAATTCACGTTCCCAATCAGATGACAAATTTACTATGCCATACTTCCAAACTTAGCATTTTGAAAAATAACTTTCAAGGCTCATATCTGAATAGAATAAGAAAATCAGTGAATACCTATATCCACCTCTATGGTATTTCAAACAAATGTGTTTTTGCTACTTCTTGATGCCTGAGATTAGGTATAGCAGCTTCTGAAGATCTAGGCACACTGTTTTGATGTTTTACCAGTGTTGAAACTCTCACCAAAATCCCTTGAAGGGCATGCATTCCATATGTCAGAGAAGAAATATATCACCTGCCTTTTTGTCCTCTACAGTTCTTGGCTATCCATTGCTTTATGATAAAGGTAATGCCTTGTTGGCAGCTTATATCAGAGGTCCAGTAGGCACAAAACCCAGGTGCAATAAATTCTTAAGGATCTGAGATTATGTTTTTATTGTGCCAGCTTGGGCATTCTAGATGGGATTATAGAAATTAAAAGGATGCTTCTTAGACATTGTGTGTGTCTGTTCCTTTTCATAATTCCCAATGGGTATGTCAAGGTTCTGACTGACATGAGAGGAATAAAGCAGAACTCCGAGGCTTGCAAATTCCTCAAAGAACATGTTCATTAGTTACAAAGTATCAGCATGTCAAAAGTGAAACCAAGTCTGGAGACACATGTAACAATTTCCCAATACAAAGTTAAAAAATCCCCCCCCCTAAGGCTATGCAAGCAACTACGGTCCCCAATACATCTTCTTGGTGGACTTTTTATGTAATGCCCAGCCTGCAGTCTGGGGAGCAGCCGATGACCTTGGTTCCCAGGGGATAAAAGTTTATTTAGACTAGCGAAGCACCTGGCAAACCCTCTCCCTCCATTCTATGTGTCAACTGAAAATGAATAGGGAAAATGGCTATAGCCATACTCATTTTTAGAGTTGACAGGATAAATGCTATCTCTTTGTGGAGGGTGTATTTGAGATATCTGAGAAGCCCCCAGCCATTTTTTGAGTCTCTGTCAGTAGTTAACACTCTTCTGGCAACACATTTGGCCTTTCTCTTAAACTCTGTCTGTCAGACTGCTGTTAGGACCGAGGAATGGAATAGTAAGAGAAGAATCAGAACACTTTTTCCTGGTTCCTGATAACAGCAGAAGAGATAAATTAAACCTTGTCTGCATCTGCTAGTTGTTCCTGGGGAAGGGGTAATGTTGCTCCTGCAAGTGATGAAAGTTTGAACCCAGACAATACAAGTTTTACAATGCTGTTGCTTCATGGAAAAATTAATCCTCAAATATTATTTTTATTTATAACTTTCTAAGACCTGTACCTGCTTCATTGACAAATGGTAGGCTTTAGTGTTACACAACTCCATCAAATACAAATGTATACACAAATGTGTGCGCGCAGATACACTCACAAAAGTTGTAAACATTAAAGAGATATATTAAAACTTCAAAGTGTGTCAACTGCTTTTGCCAAAATTTTTGACAGTTCTCTTTGAATGAGCTTCAATGCCTCTAAATATAAACCACTTCTATGCTGATATATGTAAATGGATTGCTAAGCCTGTAAAATGGATATGGGTATTCATTGATTTTCTTATTCTATTCAGAAGTCGTCTAGAATTCTAGAGGATAAGTTCAAGAAAGTTAGTTTTGATATTATTCTCAAACACGTTAATTTCCTGAAGATATAAATGGGAATAGCCCTCTAAAAATATTCAGCAGGAAAATATTTTCTTTGTATACCTATACCTACCTATATCTGTCATTTTTGTTACATTAAAATGATGTAAGTGAGTACCTAAATATGACATAGGATTTTATGGACTCTAAGTTTTTGCCAGTGTATTTCATATACCTCCTAATAAGTGAGATGTGGATAGAAATATGTTGACTTGCAGGTCTCTAAATTACTTACATACAATATTGATTTATTATTTTTTTACCCAGTTCCACCAACAGATTAAGAGCAGTTTATAAAACCAACTCCAAGCAATAGTATAAAAAAGCTAAAGAACAAAGTCAAAACATATAGAAATACAGGTATTGTATATGTAAATTTTATTAATTTTTTTTAAAAGGAAGATAAAAATTAATGCAAATTAATGTAGAAGAAAAGAAAAGCAAAAGAAAGAAACCAAAGAGAAAGCTAAAGATGCAAGAAAGAAAAATAATAATAAAAAGTAGATATTAAAGAAAAAGTGACACAAGAAAATAGCTTCTGCACAGCAGTTATAAGTTACTTTATAGTTGCAATATAACTCTCTGACAAAAGAAGTCAATTTAGTCATCTCAGCAAGTTCCATCATCTTTACCAATCTTTAATGTATTATGGGTAGTACTGAATCTTTCCATATTTGTACATACAAGAATGTGGCTGAAATTATCATGTACAAAAATAAAGTTCCATGATGTTTTTCCAATTGTTTGTCTACCTATCCTCCCCCCCCCCCCAAAAAAAAAACCTGGTTCCAGTTTTATATTAATCTTTAAACTCTTCTGAATCAGTGTACATAAAAAGGATTGTTTAAAAATAATAATAAGAGGCAGTTAAAATGCTAACAACTGTAAGTCAACAAATATGAAACTAGAGTTTGTTGCCTAGGCCACATTTGTATATGTGTGTGCTCATTTACACACAAGACATTTGAAAATGGCCAGATCCCAGCCTCCAATCACATTACTGGTAAGGTACATAGCAAGACTTGTGTCACAAAAATTAGAATTAGAACTTGTCTTTTAAATTAGAACTAATAAAGGTTCATTCTAGCAGTCTCCCTGGTGGAATAGGAAACAAAGGGAATGTCATAAGGACATAACCCTTAAGAATACATAGTGAGAGAATTTTCTGTCACATTGAGAAGGACATGAGAATGAAATTTTAGAGTTGCCTGCATGAAGAGATTTGTATCATGGAGACATGATTCTCTTGGTTTAATTGAAAAAGTTAACATGATGTGTCTTAACAAAGTTCACATCATCCCCATTACAACTACTTTGGACCAATGCTGCAGAAGACTCTGCTCATCCTTCTCACCCAATGCTGGCTAAAGTGATTTCAGGTTGGATACCTTCAGTGACACTGCAGGGTTCAAGGTGACATAGTGGCCCAGTCTGGTATAGGTCCTCCTGCTTGAACAGAGGGCTGGACTAGAAGACCTCCAAGGTCCCTTCCAGTTCTATTCTATTCTATTCTATTCTATTCTATTCTATTCTATTCTATTCTATTCTATTCTATTCTATTCTATTCTATTCTGGTCTGGTCTGGTCTGGTCTGGTCTGGTCTGGTCTGGTCTGGTCTGGTCTGGTCTGGTCTGGTCTGGTCTGGTCTAATCTAGTCTAGTCTAGTCTAGTCTAGTCTAGTCTAGACTGGCAGCTTTGTCACAGGTTGTGAAGATTCCTGAAGCATTTGCCAAAACTATCCAGTTTGGAACATTTCAATCAACACAACAGGAGATAGATCTCTTCCATCTTTTCTAATAATGTGAACTTTGTGGGGAAAAATAATCTCTGGGAGGATCTCAGAGCAATGAAAACAATATGATTTTTTTCAGTCTTAAAAGCAAGGAGTTATCTTGCTTTGGAAAGTAGCTTCAGGAAAGTACTTCACTTGGACTGTCAAAAGATGAAGCACCCATCTAAAAATCTGCACAATCCTATGACTGACTAGAAAAAAAATGTTTATGTTTGGTAAGGCTGAAGAGCCAGAAGAAGAGGCTAATAGAGATGGATAGATAGGACCAAAGAGATTATTGAAATGTCAATCAAAAAGTAACATTTTTTAATTAAATAATTAATCTATTTATATGGCTGACTATTTTCCAAATGTGACCCTGAGTCTAACAATACATAAAAGAAAAATTACATTGGTGTGATAAGAAACCATCAATGGTCACTAAGAGTAAATCCAACAAGACGATAAAAGTCAGCTGTCCATAGACCATTTAACCTCTGGATCCTTGGCCAGTAGGATTGGGGCCTATCTGATCTCAGAGAGTCTGGGATTGCAAAGAGCCATTATTACTTGAGACAGTTTAGGCTGGCAACATTCTTTTATAAACCAGACCTGATCTATGTAATCTTCTGGGATAGGAGAAATATTTAACCCATTTTCCAGCTGTTCATTTTTATACCTTCATCATCTCCCTATGGCACCAAGATTTTAAGGATAGTTGTTATTGTTGTTGTTATTTTATATATAATGATTTACAGTGCTTTTTTTCTAAAAAAAAAAAAAAAAAAAAAGGTGCCGGAATCACACACGTCATACAACCCGCCTTGCCTACCCTACAAGGTTCCATCCAAAAAAGGTGCTGGAACTCCGTTCTGGGCATTCTATGAGAAAAAAAGCCCTGATGACTTAAGATCCAGTATGGTACAATAATTAGAAAACCAGACTACAATCAGGAAGATCATGGTGGACCCTGAATGACTTTGCACCAGTCACCACCAGCTCTTATTGCTGCCTACCCCACACAGCTGCTCCCATAAGGATAAAAATAAGAGGAAAACCTCTTCCTGTTTATGCCATCTTGGACTCCTTAATGACACAGTGTCAGTTCAGGAAGTAAATAATAAATAAAACAAATTTCAATCCCTCACTCCTGAAAGAAGTTGCAAAGATAAAGGAAGGATATGCATCAGCACATAGCTTGGTTGCTAGAGCTGCTGCTTAAAATATAATTTTCGTTGGCTTCCTTGCCTGAAATACATTATTTATTTCACAAGATGAAATGTGGCTCTAACTAAAACTCATGCAAGCCTGTAAGCAATCCAAACTGTGCTCCTTACACAGCAGGGCCTGCTTTAATGGGTAGCTTATTCACAGAGTTCCATATGGGAACCGTGAATAAAATAATGTATCTTCAGTCTAATTAATAAACAATAAAAGATCTAGGGAATCATTTTATTAAAGCACTAGAGAAAAAAATCACTCCTGGACAAAGCATCTGACAAAAGGAGGAGGGAATGTAATTTCCAGTGAAGTTGGGCAGAAAAGCTATGAGGGTTCTGCTAAGTGCTGCGGAAGACAGAAAGGTTTTTATCTTGTGGCAGTAACAGATGTTTGATAATCCAGGGATGTTCTCCCCATACCTCCAAACAGCTTCCAGCTCTGCAACTTTCCTCCATTAAAGTCCTAAATCATTTCTAAAATGCCATCAAAGTTAAAAGTGCAGTTCAGCATCTTACTCAAAGGCTGAAAACAATAGCAACAGCAAGGAAGAACAATTAGGTGGAAGACCGTTGTATTTTAAGTTTCATGACATTTTGATTTCTCCTTCATACTAAGAAAATTCTAGAAGTTTAGAGCTCCTTCAGAGATAACCTGCTTGTTTTTTGTTTTGTTTTTTTATAATGGAAAAGCAGAGGAATCTTCACACAGCTGTAAATTGTTTTAGGGTAGTACTGGTTTATCAATAAAGTTCTCAGAACCTTTGTTTCTATCCCAGAGTTATGCACAAATACCCAATCAAAGTCAGCTCCGGAAGTCTCATAAGCATAAAAGCAGGGCTATGAAGTTTGGAGCCAGATATTAAGGATAAAATCTCTATATAATTGCCTTTTTAGCTTGTAGGCTCTGCATAGGCTTCTGCATTCACTGGTGGGTAACAGGGCTTTTGGAGTATCTCCACTGCTTGAAAAGGGGCTCCCAGCAGCTGCAGGGAGAGCATCTTCCTTGATACATTATGCTTTAATGTGTTTCTTTTTAATTGGTCTGCTACAGTTAAAAAAAATAAAGCTTAAAACCTCCTTACCTACTGGTACTTATTTACCTATCTATTGTCTCTGGATTCTCACTTAACAAAACAGTGGCCCTCACAAATTTACACAGAAAAGTTGCCAGGTGACATTCTAGTTAGGAAAAGTCCAAGACTCTGATTTGAGCCTGCAATAATATATCCTTTGGGCACTTGAACATTTCCTTTCTGACAGGTGGGGTCAGCCACTTCATATTTTCAATTCAGCTACGATTCTTTCAAAAACTAGCTTTGATTTGCTGCCCCTCCAGAAGATGGCTTTTAATCAGTACAATAATGGTAGAACATTATTCAGCACTGAGAGCACGAACAGCTCATTTATTATTGACCCTTAATGACATAGAGTTATACTGCACTAATTAGATAGAAGAAGAGTTTTGAAAAGTTAGGGTGCTCTGACCTTCCCCTCCCACATTCTCTCTCTTACGCAAGTGCCTTCCAGAATAATATTAATGTGGAAACACAAAATTGTTAAGAAGCTTGGCCTACTCCTACTCCAGAATGACTTGAAAATTGTGTGGGAGGTTTTTGAGGGGGAAAACATGGCCAGCATCACTTCAGACTCCACGTGGAAAAGCATTGTGACCACTATGACCATACTTTGTTTAAAAATACCCTCCAGTTTAGAATGCCACAACTGAACGAAGTGTATCTTTTTGCCAGATAGAGTTGTTTGCTTGTTTTTAATGCAATGAGTTTTAGACTTGAGAAAAGCAAGAAAAAATATCTAGAATTGTTGAATTGGGAAGATCTGTTTAGTTCATACTACATTGCCCTAGCGACTGCATGTCTCTCCAATGTTTCTCTTTATAAAGGACCTTCCTCTTACATTAAAACAGTGAGGGAATGGAATTTCTTGAGCTAGTGTGTATCCAGATAAATTGAAATGGGTAGTGTTTCTAGTCAAACTGAGTACTTCACCACATTATTTCAAATATTTTAAAATCACCATCATATTCCCTTTAGGTTACAGCTTTATACCTGATAAAATTTTCTATATCCCCTTCCTTCGCTTCACATTCCAAGCAGATGAAAAAAGCTTAGATAAAATATTTATTGAAAAAAAATTAGGAAGACATATATACTGAATATATACATATGAAAAATTCAATCTAATAAAACCCTAGAGCCCCACCTTCTGTGTATATTAATTCCCAGGCTTATATTCTTCCTATCGTCTTGTCAAGGTACTCATCTCTTGGCCTAGAAAATTGTCTCTTCTGTCCTTTGTTTACAAAAATGGCTTTCTGAGGCTTGAGATTCAGAGATTCCCAACTCAATGGTTTCACCTTTTATACCTGTCATCTTTTCTCAGAAATATGCAGCTACATCAATCATTTTTCTTAGGGCTTCATTCTTAGTCCCCAGTCATGTTTGTTTCCCTTTTCTGAATCTGTTCCAATTTTTCTGAATCTTCTTAAAATATAGAGCCCCAAACTGGACACAGTCTGACTGATTTGAGATGCAGCCTGACTAAAATAGAATACAGGCAGTCCTCAGCTTATGACCACAATTAAGCCCAAAATTTCTATTGCTAAGCGAGATATTTGTTAAGTGAGTTTTTGACCCATTTTATGACTTTTCTTGTCATAGCTGTTAAGTGAATCGCTGCAGGTTGTTAAGTTAGTAGCACAGTTGTAAAGTAAATCGGGCTTCTCCTTTGACTTTTCAAGGTCTCCTTTGACTTCTCAAGGTTTCAAAAAGCAACCACATGACCTTGGAATACTGCAATCATCACAAATACCGTATGAACAAGTTTCCAAGCATCCGAATTTTGATCACATAACTACGAGATGTTCCAACAGTCATAAGTGTGAAAAACACTCATACGTCACATTTTTCAGTGCTGTTGTAACTGTGAAAGTTCACTAAATAAACAATTGTAAGTTGAGGACTATCTGTAGAGTGGAATAGCTATATTCCATGGTTTTAAAATGTATTTCTGTTGACGCTGCTTAAAACTGCATTCCTCTTTGTAGCCACCTCACACTACTGATTTATAATCAGTTCTCAATCAAGTACTGTTCTAAAATCTTATTCACAGTGCTCTTACTCAGTCAAGTATCACACATTCTGTATCTGCATATCTGATTTTCATTTCCAAAGTGAAGAAAATTGCACTTGCCTCTATTTTGATTCCTTCTCTCCAGCTGTCAGTCTTCCTGGGTACCTCAGACAGGAAACATGACCAGATGAGCTAATTCGATTTCGATGACTAAATCTGGCAAGTCTGAAACTGCAGGTCTCATGTTGTATCCTTTGCAGCCTGAGAAGTTAGAGGGAGTCCCTTCTGAGCCTTGTTATTCTCCCATTATGCAGCTGTAGGCTATGCCCTTCCTTATTTGACCATCTCTTAAGAAGCTTCTCTCTGCCCCATTTCTCAAGGTCTTTATCACATATCGCTATATCAACTTACTAAGACATTTGAATTTTATTCCTACCATCTAGGATTGTATTATGTTTTAAACTGGGATACCTGCAACTGGTCCTTGACATCCAATAGACAATCCTGGTTTAAGCCAACACATTATCATAACCTGTGGAAAACTGAGATCTTCACGATTTTTCAAATAGCCAGGAATGTGGAAGTCTGCTAAACCTTGGAGGGAAAATTGCTCCAAAGGGCAGAATGTTCATTCCCCATAAGTTCCAAATGATCTTCTCTGGGACAGAAAGTCACCTGATTAGAGAGAAAGGTTGAAGAAAGAATGAAGTGATATGGCCCTATATAGCCATATCACTCTACAAATATGTGCTTGGGGTAAAACTGAGTTTTGGTTCCACTTAGGGAAAAATGTACCTATATTGACTGATACTTTTCTTACTATTAGCAACCATGTGTCATGAGTAAAACTAAAGCATATGAACCTAGCCTTGTCTTGTCTTGTTATTGAAAAGCATTGTGCCTTGATTATTTTTTTTTTCTGAAATTTAGATAAAAAGGAAAGGCTTTGGTCTTGTGATAAGATTTATTTTTTTAAAATAAATAAATAAATTGCATTTTCAAAGCAGTTTACAAATTCAAACCATTCAAAGGGAAGGTTAAAATCATTGATCAAAGCATATACAACATATGCAAATTTAGATAAGCAATAAAATGAGATAACAGAGAATTTTAAAAAGCAATAAAAATTAAACATATTATAAAGTAGGATGAACAAATCATTAAAAGATCAGGGAGAAATAAAAAGGGTCTTTATCTGACCCAGAAAAGACAATAAAGATAGCACTAGATATACAGTATCTCAGTAGTGATAGCAATTCCTACGTCAAGGAGGTCACATTGAAAAGGCCTCTTGCTGCATTTTAGCAGGGCTGGATCACTTGGCTGGCCCTCTGGAGAGGATTTTAGTATACAAGTAGAAGCATGCAGGAAGGGCCATTCCTTCAGATATTCCTGTTATCTCATCTCTTGTCTGGACCAGGCTACCCTTATACCTTGACTCTTCACAGAAAGGGAACTGGTTTCCTTGCTTTATTTAAAAAAAAACCTCCCCTGAAGAATCACATATGGGATCTTGTGAATGAAGATAGTCTCTTCTTAAAAGTGGAATTAAGATAAATAATTTCCTTCTTACCTCAAGGCATGGTACAGTCAGTGTATGTGTCTTCCTCAATCCTGGGCCTGCAAGGGTCCTGCACAGTATCTAAGCTGTTCCTAGCACTGCACTCTTCTTGTGGCATTTTAAAACATGATGTTGATGATGTTCCTTGGATCTGTTGGGGCTACTCTCCTAAGCGATAGCCCCAAAGGCTCCTACTACCACTAGGACCCCTTTGGTCTTTACTTTCCACACCCTCTCTAGTTCTTCCTTCAGGCTTTGGTACTTCTCCAATCTCTTCTTCTTGATGCTGCTGTCAGTTGGCACATCTATATCTATTATCACCAGAGACATCATCTGGAGATTGTGAGGTCACAATCTCTCTCCCTCCCTCCCTCCCTCTCTGTCAGAAACTATGAGATAGAGCTATCTAGGCTGTTGCAAGTGCATATAAAAGTAAGAATCCATAGACTGACAACAACTACAAGTAAATGAAGATAATAGAAGAACCAGATATGAATGGGAAGGGGGAGGAATTACAACATTTTAAATGAATCCAATCCATAGAAAAATGTAATTCTGTTAGATGACATAAATGGAAGGGTGAGAATGAGATGATAGAAAAGACATTTGGGATATTCACAGACTGAAGAATGAATGAGAATTGTGCTTTTTTTGGTAAGTAGTCAGCTTACCCCCCCCTATCCCCTGCCCCCTCCCCCCAAAAATACAATGCCACATTGAAAAATGGCAAGGCTGGAGGTGTCCCTAGTACAACTAGAGGAATGTAAAAGGTTTGCTTACAGTGTTGTTTTATAACTTGCTTGATGTTTGGGTATAGCTGGCTTCTGTGCCTAACAGCTGGAAGAACGCTGTTATCATTTTCAAATATAGAACAGAAAAGATAGCAAGAGTCTGTGCAGAAACTACAGAGGGATTAAATTAGAAATGTGTCTTGGAAATCTAGCAACTCGGGGAAAGGTTGCAAGAATAAATAAAATGTGAAAAGTACACCATGGCTTTACACCAGGAAGGCAGTGTGCAGACTAGATTATTAAGTATGAATGTGAGAAGGATTTCTTGTGTATTTAAGGAAAGTATATGAGGAATAACCTTGAATTGCATTGTGCAAATATGGAATTCCAAGTTCCTCCATGCAATAATAGCAATGTACACTAGAAGCAATAATTGCGTGAGAATAAATGAAATGCTTAGCAAATGGTTCAATATTGAACAAAGACTAGGACATGAATGTAGGACATTCCCTTCTTTGCTTAATGTAATTATGCATAAGGAATATGTAATGGCCTTCTCAGAGCCTGAGAAAGAGGAACGTGATTGGCAAATTATTACTAGTTCAGAACATCTGCATATTCTTCCTTTTTTACAAAAAGGTGAATAATCACCATTCCAGTTCATCACTGGGTGGTTAGTAAGTAGATCAAGAAATCTCTCCTAACAAATTTAGAGATAAAGATAATTCTAAAATAAGCATATACACTTACCAACATTTCCTTTATCCTAATTCCCTTTTCCCTTGTGATGACTCTGGTTGAAGATGACTGTGAGAATGTTACTTCTCGATTGTAAGTTGCTATTAAAGAGTTGACAGAATATTCATGCTGATATGAGAGGTCTTGGTTGGTTGGAGTTACGCATGCAGTGCGTAACGCATGCAGTGTTATTGGATGAGCATTCACATGATATGCAGAGAATATCAGATAATTGTATGATAGAATGAGGATCACGGATCTGAAAACAATATACCAAGGTAATTGTTTTTAATTGAAAAATGGAGTAAATTATTGCACACCACATATATAAATGGAAAAGAGCAAATATGTGAATTTGTGTGTTTTAATAAAAAAGGTTTCTAAAGAAAGGAAATGTATGGAAGAGTTTTAAGACATTTTAATTGCTGGTAGAAATATACTGGGTAATATGTTATCTGTTCTGAGGAATGAAAGCTTGTAGAAAGAAATGAAAATTGCAATCTATAGGAGCATACTTCTGCCTTCTTTATAGTATGGATGCAGGAATTGAGTATGTCAAGAGAAACATGTGTGTGTGATAAAAAAAGTTTCTGTCAATAAAGGGAATACTTTAAAAGGAATATTCTGTCTCTCTCTCTGTGTACATCATTTCTATTGGATTAATCCAGGGCATCTTTTTAATTGATTAAAAAGCTTTTAGTCTACCTGGATAATTGATTCAATGTTACATCCTCACAAAATCTTGTGCTGCTGCAAGATTTTTCTTGGTAATCAATTATAAAGTGCACAATTCTTATTCATTAATGAGACTGCACTCATCTTTTTTTAAGTTACAGATTTTTATAAGAGTTTGTTGCTCCTTTCCACCATTAACTGATAATATTTTGTCACTGGGGAAAATATTATCTCTTCCTGACTCTGAACAAATGCTTCCAATTTAGAGGAAATAGTATATAATTTTAATTGCATTGGTTACGCTTTGCAGTTCTATTATATCTTACTTTTGTTTGTAACTGAGATCCTTATATTTAAAAAGAATCATGGAGTAGTTGCTGCTAATGTTATGTTATGTTATGTTTGTTGTTATGTTATGTTATGTTATGTTATGTTATGTTATGTTATGTTATGTTATGTTATGTTATGTTATGTTATGTTATGTTTTATGTCTTTAGGACTTTTCTCTTTTCTGTTCATATGTTTCTGGATATCTAAAGATTCTCCAAAATATCTAGAAAGCTCTCTTTCATTTGACTGACTGTCAGATAAGATCACATTGGTATTACCATAGAGGATTATGGTAATACATTTTATTACAAGGGAGTACCCAAATTCTGATGATTAAAAAGGATATTTTTAACTGTATGCTGCATCTTAATGATTCACTGGTGACTTTTCTAGGAGACCTCATACCTCATTTTTTATTTATTTGTTATAATCAAGATCTTAAACTGTTACTTTTTCTCTTGAAGAAAATTGGTTGACTAGTGAGATATCATTATATTCCTTTGGACTCTATGAGCTATTGCTATGTCAAAGTTTTAAAGACGATGCCGTGTAAATTTAATGCCGGGCTACTGGCATGAATCTGTCTAGACTTAGGAAGCATTACAGTAATCTTTTGAGCACTTGCTTTAATTTAGAAATGAGAAGCTAAGGTAACTAATTATTTCATCATGACTCTTACAGAGGGGTAAAAAAAGTTGATTGCAACTCAAAGTGGTAAAATTCTAAAGTAGCTTCTTACTAATAAGAGGTATCAACCATGGAATAGATTGCAGTGGGCTTGTCATTTATTTTTAATCAGAAGCTGAATGTCCTTCTACCCAAAATACTGTAGTTCAATCAGGGAATATACATTAAAAAAACATGGGCTTAATTCCTCACCACAGGGGTGAATCTTAACATCTATATTATTAGACTATGAGTGAGCATTGATAAAGATGTAGGTTACCCTAGCACTCTCTCAATATTTTGATCTACATCTGTCACAGTTCCATGCTATTTGCTCCCATGACTGGAGCTGGTGAAATTGAGAGTCTAAAGCATCCAGAAACCACCATGTTATCTATCATGGCATTACATAATAAATGACGCTGAGAGTGGTCATAAGTTCAGTATGAACTCTGATGTGAGTACAAATTTGGTCTTGAGTTCCAGAGGAAGCGTGCCTACTCTTATGACCACATCCTTTCAAGTACTATAATTTTTCAATGCCTCTATTGGTTATTGAGGATAATGCCTCATTGTTTGCTGCCCTCCCTCCATTTGGAATTTCCCCAAATGCCCCCCTTAATGATTTTCTAAAAGTATTTGAGTGTCCCCCAATGAAAAGAGGCCATTGAACTAAATGGAATCCTCATTTGAATCAAGATGAAGAGCGATGTTTTGATTAATTTAACTAAAATAAATAGTTCTTTTGCTCATTCTGCAATATTGTGGGTGGAACTGGTTTCAGTAAAGCCTTTTAAGGAAGATTAAGCCCTTACTGACAATATTTGTGTAATGAAAAGTACAAATAAGCCAAAAGCTTTTGCAAACAATGTGTACAAAACTCTGAACAACAACAACAACAAAAAACTGGGGGGTAAATATAGAACACCAAACAACTTCTAAGGAACAGTTTCTGAAAAATGATTAAATCATTTAGAACTGCAAAACTCAAGGGAGCAATTAGGAAGAAAAGAATTTTCAGCATACCCAATGTGCCAAAACAGAGACTCGTTGGAGCATGTTTATTTATTTTAGATTGATATCCTGCCATTTCTCTAGGAATTCAAAGCAATGTTCCATCTTCCAATTTTATACTTATAGTGACCAACCCAAAGTTATCCATTGTGGACTTGAACCTGGTCTCCTGAGTCCTAGTCTAATCACCCTAAATGCAATACCACACTGACTGTCACATGAGTGATGGTGCTCTTAGTCCACAGGAAAAATGAGTCTCAGTCAACCATGAGCAATGTTGACCGGCTCCAAGATATCTAGGGAATACCAATTTGCATTTTACATACTGAAAAATGAACACCTTCCATTTCTAGATATATTACAGCAAGAAATTATGCTCAGTTCTGTTTTCTATCTACACAATATATGCATTTCCTCTAGGCCAATGTTTCTCAACCTGGGCAACTTTGAGATGTGTGGACGTTAACTTCCAGAATACACCAGCCAACTTTGCTAGCTGGGGAATTCTGAGAATCGAAGTTCACTCATCTGAAAGTTGCCAAGGTTGAGAAACACTGCTCTAGGCATATTATTTTAAAAAACCCTCTCAGTTATGAATGGAAACATTAGCTTATCCAATATATAAAATAATAAAATGTATTAACTTCATCAATAGAAACTTCTTAATTAGCTCCTCAAAGTTAGGAGGTATGAAATTTCTGATAATAGGTCCTTCTGTGATAATTATTAATAAAGGAGTTTATTAATAGGAAGGAGTTTATATATAAATGTATATATAAATGTATGTATGTATGTATAAATATGTATATGTGTGTGTGTGTGTGTGTGT
>NW_015387095.1:164003-192120 GCF_001527695.2 Protobothrops mucrosquamatus
CGGCCAGACAGTGCCGGCTGGCGACCCCAAGGGGGAGGGCCTTCTCTGTGGGAGCTCCCACCCTCTGGAATGAGCTACCCCCAGAGATCAGGGTGATCCCTGATCTCCCTTCCTTCCGCCGCGCCCTTAAGACATGGTTATTCCAACTTGCAGGACTGGCCTAGGGGAAAATTTTAATGGGGGTTTTAAAGCAATTTTTTAAATTAACTTGACCTAATTACCAATATTTGTTTTTACTTATGTTTTTAACTGTAGTTTTTGGGGATTAGTGTTTTATCTGGTTGTTAGCCGCCCTGAGTCCGCAAGGAGAAGGGCGGGATATAAATTAAATTAATAAATAAATAAATAAATAATAAACAGATGTAAAAATATCTGCACTACAACTGGCATAATCTCAATTGGAATGGATTGGACAGTGCATGATTCTGACTATTATATCAATGTGATTGGATTCACACTCCTTGGACACTACAGCCTTACATCATCTTGTTAACTTTTTATCATTTTTCCTTGTGGGCTTGTCTCCATTAACCTTTAGAAATAATTTTAGATCAACTAGTGTATGTTCATCTCTCTCCCTCTCTCTCTCCTTATTTCTCTCCACACATACATACATACATACATACATTATACATACATACAGCACATGGGATTTTTTTCAAATATATATGTGCCAACCCCTTGTCTTTTATATAACACACTTCTGAAATGTTGCTGGATGTTTTCTTTGATCAGGCTACGTGCACTACCCTCTGCCTTTTGGTTTTGGAGCTACACAATATATTACTGCACCTCTATATGTTTTATCTGCTTTATATGCCAATATATTAATGTATTTTTTTTTAGTTTTATACCTCTCCATTTTTAATTATTTTATCTTACTTTTTCCTCAAGTGCTTGTTGCAAGAAATGTTATGGGTGATGCACCAGGCTGTAAACCTCCCACATGCCTCACCCAAAGGCATGTAAAAAAAGTTTTAAAAATAGAATTAGATACCCAAAATAAAAATAATAAAATATATTCCTGATGACATCCAGTGAGTAAGCATTTGCATATAGCTTTTGTTCTATGATGCTCTTTTCTATAATTCCATTATAGAAAAGCTCTTTTCTAACAGTTCTTGTTTATAAAATACCTGAGTTAACCTATGAGATGCTGATGCTCTCTAAACTTGGTTGCTTGCTTGTAGACATTTCATTAGCTGACTACATAACATTAACAGTGCTAGTGAGTGTGGGGCAGGGGTCTTCAAACTTGGCCCCTTTATGATGTGGATTTGAACTCCCAGAATTCCTCAGCCAGGCACACTGGCTGAGGAATTCTGGGAGTTGAAGTCCACAAGTCATAAAAGGGCCAAGTTTGAAGACCCCTGGTATGGGGGTTTGTTCCTTGTTTATATATAGCAGCTTGCTCTGCCAGTATTGGTGGGGTATAGTCTTCTCCTTGATAGTTGTTTGATTAGGATATTATTTCCTACTTGATTGTTTGTCTGCTGTTAATCCATGCTTATATGGATGTTGGCTGCTGAAGGGGATATGTTTTGGTCTTTTTGTTCCCTTCTTATCTTTTTGTTGTCTCTTTTGAATGGTGTGTAAGTATGATTTATTTCTATGTGTCTATTGATAGCTGATTTGTCTGAATGCCAATTCTTCCAAGACGTATCTAACATTTTTAGATTTAGCTTGGTTTAAGATGCTCACAGTTGCCATTGAAACTAAAGTTGAATCTTTTCCATGTGTTGTGAGATTAAGCAGTTTTTGTCATGTCTTCTGATTGCTAGTTAGGGTCACTCTGCTAGTCTTCAGTCTGTCTGTGCTACCTGGTGGCTGTTATTGTCCTTACACTGTATGCTGTACATCAGGCATGTCAAACTGCCGGCCCGCGGGCCGGATGCATCACACCAAAACTGTGTCCACCCCATTGCCGGCAATGAGAAAAAAGTTGCGATACATTGCGCGATGTCACGTGACGTCACGAGTTTGACATGCCTGCTGTACATGACTCTTGTTTTTTCTTCTGGTGCTACTGGGTCTTTTGGTTTGCTTAAGATGTTTTGGAGGGATTTAATTAGTTTGGGTGCTACAGCAATGCCACATGGTTGTAATAGTCCATTGGTTGTTTCTGAGATGTTTTTGATGTATGGCAGTCTTGTCATTTTCATAACTTGTGTTGATTGTAGTGGGTTGAGTGGTTTCTAGCACTTTCTGATAAAGTTGTTGTAGTTATCCCTTGTGTTGGAAAATGTTGTATAGACAAACTTTTTCCTTCTGCTGGTATTATGTGTTGCTGCAGTGTGTTTATACTCATCTGAATAATGCTCTTAAATGGCTCCTCTTGTGGGAAGTTGGTAATTCACACTCCTTGGACACTACTTTGGTAATGGAGCATTTGGTTAATGTACGCTATTTTTTTCAATAAACTTGCATTTCTAATTTGCTATCTCCTTTGCTGATGAGAATATCCAGGAAGGGTAGTGTGTTGTCTTCTTCTACCCTTGTGAATTTTAATCCTTTGAAGATACTGATTGTTTCATTTGGCTTCTCTAATTGGTCCTTTTTTATTATGATGAAAATGTCAACTACATACAGGATTCATACTTTTGGTTGTATGTGTGGACCTCTTATAGTTTCTAGATGTTGCTTTATGGTCTCTGCTACGAGACCTGAGAATTAGTAATCCCAGATTGTTCCTCTGATTTGTTAGTATATTTGTCCATTAAAATGAAAGTATGTAGTGACACAGAGGTTGATGAGGTCTGTGATTCTGGATATTTCAATGTTAGTGTATTTGGCTAGGTCAGGAGTATTGTGTAATACTGCTGCCATGGATTATTTTGCCAGTTCTGGATTGATGGATGTGAATAGTGCTATAACAATGAATGAAACCATAATTTCATCTTCTTCTGTTTTTATAGGTCTTTGATTTTCTTGAGGTACTGTAGTGGGGAGTTAACAGAATATTTGCTCCCCTATATGACATGCCTAAGGTTTTTTTTTTTTTAAAGTCCTTTGGGTATGTTACATTCTGGGATCCTGGTAAGAATACAATTGGATGAAGAGCAAAGTCAGACTTGTTATTTTGGGGCATCCAGAGAAGTGTAGGAGGATGAGTCCATTGATTTTCATTCAGGATTTTTTTTTTGTGATTTGATTTTCTTAGTTCGGTCATCAGGAATTCTTTTATCAGATGTCTAGACACTTGGGAAATAGATATCTTTGTCCTCCAGTAATTCTTTGGCTTTTTCTTTGGGTTGTATTCTGACCATCATAGTTGTGGTTTGGCTTTTGTCTGATGGCAAGTGATGATGGTTTGATCCTTCTTTAAGTTGAGTTGTTGAGGGGTTCTCTATCCTCTGCTTTGAATTTGTTCTGATACTGTACTCTTTTGGTCTGTGGTGTGACTGACTGCCTTACATGTTTTGGGGTCCTATGGTTTTAAATGCTGCTTTTAAGGCTGTAAAGATTTCTAACTGATGATTATTCTCTGTTAGTTAGTTGAGGTCTTCTGAGGGATATTGTGGGCAGCTGGACATGTTGACTACCTATTTGGGTTCAGGTACCTCTTTGCTTATGTGATTAACTTAAGCTGTTTAGTTTGGAATGTTGTTGTCTTGGTGGTTGTCAGTATTTTTGTATAGTTTGAGGTTGTGGTTTGTTCCAGTTGCTTTTTGACATTGTCTATGCTGTGCTGGTATTTGTTTAGTCTGATGTGAGTATCCATGATTATTTACCATATCATTTTTTGGGGGGACACTTTGTTGAGCTATTTTCCCTCCAACTGTGCAGTTTATTGAATGTTTGTATCTGACACTGGTGAGTTAACCTACTTTGAAAGATGTTCCACTGTGAAACTGCACAGTTTCTTAGGTTCTCTTTTTATGATCTATTATTTATTGTTGTTTCTTAATATTTTATTAGGATGAAAACATCCCAGCTATTTTTGCCTGGAAAAAGAAAAACAGTGGTTAAATATTTCCCAGTAAGACTTTTTTTATGCATTGTTCTACTTTTCCTCTTACTTGAGAGTTGGTCACTCAAAACGATTTGAGGCATGGATTTTCAATGGCTATTGGAGCCTTGGTTTAGCCCAATGTTAAGTACCGTAATGAGTGATAAAAATATTAAACATTTAGCCATATTTCTTGTTTTTTTTTAATACCGAAGGATATTTTTTCTTGCTGTCTTTCTTGCAATTAACTCATAACTCTGCTGGTTGATGATATCCAACTATTGACAAAAGTGTTGTTGTCCCAATAATAACTACTCATATATTAACACTCAAAAATATAGCCAAAAATGATTATACATAGTACTAAATATAGACCAAATATAACACATAACCATATTATTAAATACTAGGACCTCCCATGGTTTTAATTCCATTAGGACTTAATGCTGTAGGTTATTAAATAGTCTAATATATTTTAGAATGAAGTTATAATAATACAATGTATTACATGCTATTTAATATTCAACAACCTTGAGTTGTAAAAATAAAGATGGGACATAACTCTAATTATGAGGAAACAAATGTGAGATTAGCACAATCAAATAATTGGTAATCTAGACAAATAATATTTCAGAATAGCATTCAAAAGTTTATTATGTATAGAGAATTTAGAATGAGTTCCATTCTGTGAGAAAAGAAGGGAGTTCAAAGAATGCTAGGAGAAATAAGAACGTTTTCAGGAAGTTTCTCTAATAATAATAATAATAATAATAATAATAATAATAATAATAATAATAATAATAATAATAATAATAATAATAATAATAATAATAATAATAATAATAATAAAGTTGGAAGGGACCTTGGAGGTCATCTAGTCCAACCCCCTGCTCAGGCAGGAAACCCTATACAATTTTGGACAAATGGCTATCCATTCTCTTATTAAAAACTTCCAGTGTTGGAGCATTCACCGCTTCTGGAGGCAGGTTGTTCCACTGGTTAATTGTTCTAACTGTCAGGAAGTTTCTCCTTAGTTCTAGGTTGCTTCACTTTACTCAGTATTCAGATGTAGAAGAAGGCAGAAAGAGAAGAACAGACTATCATCAGGACAAGGCAATTTGAAGGACAAGGAAATTACAAGTGGTTGAATACATACTCATACATACATCCATGCTTAGGGGGAACATCTTTTGCATATGCAAAACATCATTTGGGAAGGAAAGATTAAATAGAATTTTTTCTAGAGTGAAGAGGCAGAGAAGAGAAAGAATGAATCACTGTTCCTTTGCAACTTGTGCACATATATCTCTCAGTGTTAGATCAATGATCCAACAGTTGGAAGGAAAGGATGATATGGAGTCCTAATCAAAGCTGTTTGCCAGGGTTCTTTGCCTAAGCATGTCCTAACATCTTAACTTTCTGGACCACAGTTCTCCTGGAGCTGAAGACTTAGACAGTTTAAACTGAGTATTGAATATTGCTCTTCCAATTAATCAGGTGAAAGTGGCTGATTCTTCCCAGGCTGTGAAATCCAACTCAGCAAAACTGTTTTAAGAACCAAGAAAATTTGCATTTCCTAAGTCAACACAACATATGGTTTCATTCCTCAAACACTCAGCAAACTCCTTGGTGTTGTACCCCAGGTCCAGTTTAATGGAGGATCGTGTGACCCTAAGCCAGTGGTTCTCAACCTTTTTAATGATGCGACCCCAACCGGTCGTAAGTTGAGGACTAAACCGGTCGTAAGTCGAGGACTAAACCAGTCGTAAGTCGAGGACCAAACCAGTCGTAAGTCGAGGACTACCCAACCGGTCGTAAGTTGAGGACTTTCCCTGCCCGGGAGTGCCGCGCATGCGTGGTTCCGCCCCCTGCACTGGCCGAGGCGTAGCTGGCAAGTGGCAGAGATGGAGCAGGCCGACCACCAGCTGGCCCAGCCCAAGGGAGGTAAGGCACCCGCCGGAAAAGGGGAAAAAATGGCGGACAAAAAATGGCGGACAAAAAAAATGGCGGACAAAAAAATGGTGGACAGCCTTGCTTGGCGACCCCTGTGAAATGGTCGATCGACCCCAAATGGGGTCCCGACCCACAGGTTGAGAACCACTGCCCTAAGCGCAGAGGTAGTTTATGAGATGGAATAAGGCTTCACATGGCTCAAGGAGGTTTCTCTCTGGAAAAAGTAAAACGCTGGCAAATGAGGGAAAAGTTTGTGACAGTATCCTTTCTGCAGTTCTGAATGATATGAATGATCTATTGACGGAGAGGGGAAAAAAAGGGGGGGAACCTAATTGAATTTATCCTTCTCCTTTTAGAATATTGCTGTGAAGTAGAGGTATTGCTTGTCAAGGAGATCTACCTGGGGTAAATGGAGAAAAAAAAGGCTAAAAAGTTAGGGGAGGGGGGAGGAGAAACGGGCAGGGAACCAAGTGATCTGAGCCTGATAAAAAAAAAATCCCAAAGGTGGATTGTTCTGACTAATTGCCAGACTACTTTAATTATCAAAAGATGCTCCAAGAAAGAAGTGGATGAGTCAATAAAAAGCAAATACTTATTGTTCATTCTAATTAAAAAAAAAATAGCCCAGGAAGTATTCATGGCTCTGACCATATTGCTTTACAGGACATCATCTGTTACATCTGCCAAGGCTCAACAATCAACAGTGCAAATGGGAACAATTGAAAAGGATATCTGCATATTCTTAGCTTGGAGAAGACATTCTCTTTATCACTTTTTTATTTTATATTGCAACTGAAAATGTTGTACACATATGATGATAGGAAAGAGTGTTTAAAATATCCTATTTTTCTTCAAACTGGGGTCCTTTTCTAAGTAAACCTGCCTGTCAGGCTCTTACAATGCATATTTACATTTATTTAATTTTTTTCATATTTCTAAACCAACCATCTTTCTCAAAGAGGGTCTCTCTGGGCGGTCTACAATATAATACAACCAATAAAATAACAAATAAAAATTATTTAAATTATGAATATCAATTTTAAGACAAAAAGCAACTGTTCCTTGCAATCAGTGTTTTTGACCATAATATTAAGGTTACATGAATATTGAGCCAATCCAGGGAAAACATTTCATGGAGAGAATAAATAATATTATTGCATTGTTAACTGCACTTTAGTTGCAGATCTGCACTTTCTTCTGTCCATCTATCTTGCTGATGGTTGTCCTCTTCTTCTCATTCCTCCCACCTTTCCCAGCATTAGAATTGTTTTCAGAGATCTGGGTCTTTGCATAATGTTTCTGAAGTAGGATAATTTGAGCCAGGTTATTTTGGCTTTAGTGAGAACTCTGCATTGATCTGTTCAATGATCCATCGGCCCATCCATCTTGGTTGTCCATTGTATTCTCAAGAATCTTCTCCAACACCACTTATCCAGCAGAGTTCTGGTTCTAGCACTTAAAGTGTTAGTGAACCTACCATAATACCTCATCACCTTACCAGTATTACTTGCGGTTAGTTGCTATGAAAATGTGTAAGTTGCAATGTATACATTTTAATATCCACTTTTTGTTGCAGTTATCTGAACTGGAGGATGAATGTTCAAACCTATGACTTTTATAAGCTTATAAACACTTCTTAATTTATTGTCTTATTAGCTGTACCCAGCCACGCATTTCTGTAGCTCAGTCTGGTTAAATGGAAAAGAAAGAAAAGAGAAAGCGCACATTTGTAATATGTTTAATTTCACAATGCTAGCGTGTGTTGCTTTTACGTCCAACAGCTGGCACTGTTTTTCAAAAAAAGCATGTTTTTACCTGTCACAGGTGTGACATCTATATAATAGTAGATATATAAAAACACGCGCATATTCGAATGTAACGTTGTGTCAAAATTTCAAAGCAATCGGTGAAGAACTTTCGGGGATTTAAGATTTTGAACAAACGAACATTTACATTTTTATTTATATAGATTAATCTCTATTTGATTATAGTAAATGTATGCAGGGCTTTTTTTCTCATAGAATGCCCAGAACAGAGTTCCGGCACCTTTTTTGCATGGAACTTTGTAGGGTAGGCAAGGCGGGTTGTATGATGTGTGTGAGTTCCGGAACCTTTTTTTTTTTTTTTTTTTAGAAAAAAAGCACTGAATGTATGTATTTATGTTTTAAATGATTAATACCTTTACTTACAGATACTGCAAAGCTGTTGCATTGTTTCATAGATAAACACTATAATAATTTGTGCTTGAACATTTTAGATTAAAACAATGTAATAAAATAAATCTTGAAAATCCTTTTAAGAGATAAAATAGAAAAAATGTGTAAAAGAAATATACAAGGATACTACAATGAAGAGACAATGCCCCAACAGTTTCTGCATAAACAAAAATATTTTCCGACTTCTTTTAAAAAACAGGAGTAGGAATTATATTGGTGATATGGGGTTATAAAACCTTCCAAACTTTCAGCAAAAACTTCATACCTGCCTTCTAAGATAAGATGGCAGCTTCATAATCAGTGGTCAGTATCTGAGAGCAAATAATAAATCAAAGTGAGATTCCAGTACAGATTTCTACAGTTATGCCTTTATCTTAAAATTAAAAGTCACATCCTTGAATAAAAAAAATGCTTTGAACTAGAAAAATGTCAGTCCACTTATACACAGTATGAGACTTAAGTTGAAAGCCAGATGCTCCTAAGACAGAAAAGTTAATTATATAGAAAAACAACATTTGAGATTTAGGGTCATGAAGCACATAGCAGAATCTGTTGAAGTATGGTGTGATGAAAAGGTAACAAGCTTGAACTGACAAGGATATTAACACCTCCTGTCTCACAGAGGGTAATCAGCAGCTTTATATACCCTCATTCTATGATAAAATAAACATCTTTATCTATCCACTCCAGATAGCCTGTTTGAGGACTTTTCTGTACTGTAGCCTTCTGCTCCTGGATATAGGAGATGACCAGGCTGAGCCCAAGGAAGAGTCAAACGCATCATAAGTCATGAGTCCCTTTGTACCTGAAAGAGATTTAAGTCCAGCCCACCTTGAATGCCTTCTTAATTCCAGCTCGTTTCTCTTGACCATTAGTAGCTCAGATTTTTGTAGAGAGCTTAAGCTTGCAAAAAATGTTTATACTCATTTGAACTGCCTGAATCTCCTGATTTCCCTGGCGCTTGACATTAATCTGAGCTATTAACAGTCAAGGGAAATGAGCTCTTGAGAGTGCGCAGGGACTCATGACTTATGATGCATTTGACTCCTCCCTCGGGCTTAGCCTAGTCATCCCCTACACTGCAATCCCACATGTAGCCATCTAGAAATGAAACCAACTTTAAAAAATCCCTTTCTAGATTTCCACCCCTTCCTTCAATTTTGCCATAGTAATGACCTGATGTTCAGTCCAGACCATGTTTACCTTGGTCCCTGATTGGTGGATTCCTTATTTCCTTGGTCCTTCCTGAACTGATAAAAAGTATGAAAAATAAAATCTCATAGTATTACTTGAGCTGGAAGAGAAAGTGGCAGAATTTTTGTCAATCTCAGCTCTTTTTTTATTAATTTTGTAAATTTGTTAATCTTTTTCAGTCTGTGAAATAAAATAAAATAAAATAAATCTTTAAAATCCTTTTAAGAGATAAAATAGAAAATTGTGTAAAGGGAATATACAGGAAAAATAAAATCTCCCTGATGTCATACTCACCTCCTTGTGATTTTAAGTAACATCCATATTGTTTTCTTGGCAACAATATGACAGTGGTTTATCAATGCCTTCTTATAAGGAAAACTAGCCTATTGCAATTTCTTGGAGATCTCCCATCCTAGCTTAGCCTTTTGGAGATCAGTCAATGTCAGCAATCTTCAGCCATCTACTTAGCATGAAAATATGGAACTCTTTCTTATTTTTCTTGATTACTATTTTGTAGGCATCCCCCTCAAATATATATGCATGCATGTACATTGTTTGTATCACTATTATGTATAAAATAGCAAAATAGAAACTCCAGAGGGATCCAGGAATTTAGCTATGACTCAGGAATTTAGCTTTTGGACCAGCTGGCTAGATTTAGTGGAATATGAAATTCAGTTAAATGTACATCTATCTAGATACCTTGGAATACTAGAAGAATTTTCAGTGATGACTGTACCTGGAGAAAAATTAATGGGAATTAATGAAAATCATCCCAAGTAAATCACGGAATCTCACACAATTGCAATTCAGGGTAATGTATAAACTTTTCATGTTATTCCCCCACTCTTTCTAAAACCTAAGGAAATGCCTTCTTCCGAGCAATGTGAATGGGAAATGAAAACACTTTCACTGAAGGTCTCCAAACAAATTAACCTTTGGGTTGAGATCAAACATGGAAAGATTCAGCCCCAGAGGACTGAACTTCAGAGCTTAATGAGAACATGAAAACAGAAGGGAGTGTATGTCAGACTGAGAGGTTCAATATACCTTTTTAAAGTCTATATAAACAGAGATATAATAATTGCTATTTCTGTAGCATTTCTTACATGTGAGGTCAAAACAGCTCACAAAGGTGAGGAATCAACTTTACCTTTATAAATGGAGAAATTAATTTGTAGGTTGATTACAGATTTCCTTTCCAAGACTCATGGGTGTAGTTTCAAGGAGAGGGCATCACAACACTTTAATCCTTGATTGAACAGATAGTGGGGAGGAGATTGAAATTAGAGTATACTTACCCTAGCACCTCAATTCAGAATATGTCATAATATAGTGTCCATTTCAAAACTGCAAAAATGAGGAGGCTAGAAGTCCGAAGCCATGGCAGCTTGAGCAAACAGAGAACAACCAATTTAATGGATCTTGATTCAATGGATCTATGTTTAACTCGAGTTTGGATGCATTGGACCATCTGGATATCCTTCCAGAAAACATATCTAAGCCTTTTTTTGTCTTAGATGGTTGCATTGCTGGACATATTGGTCTTGAGCTGCTGCTGGTAAATGCCAATTCTGTTTGTATCAGGACTATGATTTAGTAGTAGACAAAGGAGATAGATCTAGCATGTATTATTAAAACATATTTGAATGAAGGTAAAGGTTTTGCCTTCTGGGTTTCAGGTCCTCCACCAGCCATGACTCCATATTTTGGGACAATGATCCTTCAGGAAAACTTGATGGCAATCAGGGCTCTTGAAATACTGTAATCATAGGTGGGAATCACCTTGGGAGACAGGAGGAAGAGCCTCACATTAGACAATGTCAGACAGATAGCAGCTGAGTTCACAGAATGAATTGGGCATGACAAATTCTCAGAAGATACCCTCCCTAGTTTATTGGATTATAAAGGTGAGGCAGGAGACATCTACTTTCAGAATTGAAACATTGATGTCAGCCTTTTGAGGTAGTCCACACAAGAAAACACCTTGAAGTATTAGCTCTTACTTTATTGAAAGGTTACATTAACAGAATCTAGCAAGTGACAATAGTATCCTTTCCTAAAGTTCTATATGTAATCATCTTATGAACTAATGGAAGTTTCATTTCCTTCTTGGCTTCTTCCACAAACATGCTACATGTCCTGTTCATTTTTTTACAGAACTGGAAGTTTTTCCTATCTCTCCTTTCATTCCTATTCCAGTAACCTTAACTGAATAATCTGTGTGAGTACATGTGTAGGAAAGGAATGTAATGATTTCTTCAAATTACAAACATTTCATCTAGGGAAGAACCCAAAAAGAACCCAATCTTGACTTTGTGAGTTTCTCATGCTGTAACGCAGATAATATGTTATCACAAGCATGATCTCATTGCCTCCTTACAGTGTTCAAAAGTCTGCCTCATTCTTTTTTTTCTTTTTTTTATTAATTTTCTAATTTTACATTTAAATATTTGAAAAGCAACCTGGCGGCTGAGTTGGTCAATAATTCAATAACATATAAATATCTTTAGTACAGATCTCAAACTATTATATTAAATAATTCTTCTCCTTTCCCCTTGGTATTTACTATCTCATATTTAACTTAGTACAATTCTTATCATATCGCTTAAATAAAAATAACTTTCTTACATTTATCAATAATTTTTATTTATACATATCTTAGTTGTTTTAACATTCAATCTTTTTCGACAATCAATGTCCTGGTTAGTTTTTCCCAATTCTTAGTTTCCCATTAATGTTTAAATTTAATGTTTAATATTTATAATTTCCAAGTTTTAAATAATCCCAATTCCCTTTATCACAATTCATCACAGGACCTAATGTTCACGATACACATCTTATCTATTTGAGTTCTCACCATCTTACATCAAGCAATTAATAATACAATATAATATTCTTATTTTCTGGTAATTTCCAAATATCTTAAATTTAGTAACCAAAATTTCTGTTATTTCAACATTTAATACTTCCTCTCTTTTTCTCTTAATATCTACTATCTCACATTTAAGCTAATATTTTTTATTATTGCCGCTAAATAAGAACATATTTATTACATTCATTGATAAATTTTTAGCTTATATCTGTCTTAATTACCTTTACATTTAACCTTTATAAGCAAATTAACATTCAGATTTAACTGTTAATATTTATACTTCCAAGTTTTAAATGACCAAAGTTTTCTTTATGTCCACTCATTACAATATCTAGTATTCAAAGTACACACTTTATCTATTTGAGTATATTCTATTTTAATTCTCACTAGTAAGTCAAAACCCCAATTTTCTTCAGTCTTATTCTAACTTTCTTTCTTTGCCAAATCTTCTTCCATGTCCATGCTTTTGAGTCATCAAATAAATCTCCCTGTATTGTTATGCATATTGTTTAACGTAGAAAAAAACCATCCGGTCACCATTTTTTTGAGAGGACTAACAAATTGTCTCTCTATTTTTCCATCTCGACGTAGTTGTCCTGAACTGTTTATCTTCTCTTCAGTCTGTTCTTCTTCTTGATCCTCAGGTTTCTTCTGATTTATGTAGAAAGTATTTTCCCTTTTCCATATTGTCAGTCCCTTTTCTGGATTTTCCATTGACTGTATTTGTTGATCAATTGAGTCTTCTATCATAATGTTTAATTGTTCCACTTTTTCTGTTGTATTCTGTATAGTTGATTTTTTAGTTGTAATCAAAGTTCGAGTTTGTATCTCTGGGCTGACATCTTGTTCTTTTCTGTAACCTCTTATTTCATCAGTAGCTGTTAGAATAGTTTGATGAATTACTTTCAACATACAAAGAATCTGTTCCTGGCCTTCATCCATATTCTCTTTGTAGTATATTAGGTTAGAAGCTTTACAATCAGAGAATACAGAAAAAAATTGTCACTGAGTATGGAACACAGCTGGGCTTCTCACAGCTGATGTCTCAAGATTACATAGCTCTTATCTATTGTCTGGGCTGCTAGCCAAGTCTCTTTTAAGGAATAACAAGTTGTAATGTCATGTTTAGCCACAAGATGTCACCTCTACCATTTAAAATTTTCTTTTAAGTCCCAAATTCTTATAATCTTTTCAATTTTGCTTCTTTTTTATAAGTAAAAACCCAGATTTTCAGTAAAGGATATAAATTCTTTTAGTCCACAAACTTTAAAAAGTAAAATTCCAATTAGGATCAAGTTATTCTTGCAATGTTTTAAACTCCCCTGAATAGTCAGTCACCGCTGTTTCTGGAGGGAGGGGTGAAATCTCCCTTCCCTCTCCACAGGGGGGAAAGTACTTTAAGCAGCTTTTGCAGGTAAAAAAAAATAGTTAGGATTTAAGAGTGGTAGATCTCACCCAGTCTAATTCCCATTGCTTTATAGTTGCCTGGTAGTAAATGTGACTTTGGCTGTCTGCAGCCTAGTGATGAGCCATATTGCTATGGCTGGTCTTTTTGTCTGCCGGTTTGGAGGGCTGTCCTGGATTGAGCGGAAGGGCTACCGCCCTTCCGCAATCAAGCGGGGATCCCCTCCTTGCTGGTTGCCCCTACAGGAAAACTTTCGACCCTTTCCAGGTCCCCCAGCAATGCAAAAATGGACACGGAAGATGGAGCTTGCCTTCCAGACATCCATGGCAGCTGCGTTGGCAAACCGGAAGTCGAGTCTGCCTTATTCTTAATGCAGAAGACATTCTACCCAGGAACCAAATAATGAATATGTTATATTCTGCTGACTTCACAACCATATGGAAAATAATATTAAAAATACTACTTACTGAAGACACTACCTGCAGAATGTGACACCTTGTATTCTGTTCAGAAGTCTACACCTGTTTATGAACTGCTGTTCCATTTAAAACTAAGGATCACATATTCAGAAAAATAGGTGTTGTGTCAATTTAAAGAGTGATGCTTTCCTTCATTTTTTTGGGTATGCCCAAAACTCAGAAAGGTCCACCAGGGAGGAAAAGGTTTAGAAAAATGGAGGGTACATGAAGTTATGTGAGAAGCATTAAAGTTGTTTAATGCTTTAACAAAAATTTAATAGAAGTCAATACCCTTTCACATGCTTTTAAAAAGGATGCTGTCTTCAAGGCCCAGATGATGTATTACAGGAAAGGTGTGTTCCTGTTTGCTCACTGCATGCTTCTGCAGTTGTGACTACTATTAATGAATGGAGGGTAAGTATGTAAAAGAAATCCATCACAAATATATTTTATCTTGAAATGCCTTGATCTGCCAAGACAGGTTCTATATCTGATACTGGTAGCTGCAACAAACGGAATTTACTGCCCAACTATCTTTCTTGAGTGGAAAAGTTAGGGCAAACCTGTTTATATCTGGGAAGGTTGCAGTAAAACTGGTGTACAGGAAAGTGGTGCAAAAAAAGTAAGCTAGCCCTAAATTAAATCAAATAAGGAATAGGTGTATATAAAATGGTTAGATTGGGTTAGATTCCCAGGTGAGATTTCATTAGATTCCCTGGAGGAGTTTTTATTAAAGGAAGCAGCAGGAAATCTCTTGCTTAAATACTCTACTGCCCCATCATTTTATGGGAAATGAGCCATTTTTGCCTTCCAGCAACTGCAGCCAGTGAGTGAAATAATATCTTTGAATGCCATTTATTTTAGGGAATCAGTATTTCCTGGTTCATTTTTATGGAAAGGATTTTGTGTCTACTCATATGCAGTTTATGTATTCATGATAGGTTAAAGTTATAAATTGCTTCCATCTGCCCATGAGACATCCAGAACAATAAACAATAAAAAAAACCCCAATGTTTATCATTAACATTTATAAAACCAGACACGGTGAGATAGAGGAATTTTGCAGGAGCAAAATTATTAATGTTTGTCATTCTCCAATTCTAAACAATCTTGACAGATCTGAAATGTTTGACAGTGTGGAAGAGTCATTAATGCCTATTGAAAGCAGAAAAAGACAAAAGATAGTTTATATTTATATTATATTTATAGTTTCAGTTCTTGGAAGAACATTCCACAAGTGGAGTTTAGCTGTCCAAAGGTCGGTCTCTCAACTTTCCTGGCCCTGATCCCTCCACTCACCTCAGCTTCCTCTTTAACTTATAGCACCTGGAACTGGTCCGATCAGCTCTGACATTTACCCAACACCTACCACAGCCAACTCCCCTGACTACCTCTGCATTCTAGTTCCTGGCAGCCTTGGGGATAGAGACTAGTGTGTTATCATGGATTTTCAATCATTCACATCTAATTACACACAGTTGCCACCCACCCACTCCCATCCAACAGTGTGCCTCCACCCATTCTTCCATGTCCAGAATATCATCACTTGAAATAAGTCATAGATGACATCAAAGTCAGACTACTCCAGGGAACTTCTAGTCTGTTCAGAACAAAGATGGGAATCTGGAAAAAGATAGATGCACCATCAGCAGCAACAATCTAAATTAAGGCATAAAGAGCAATATGCCTGAACAGTCATGGAATCTAGGATTATTAACAGACAGTCCTTTTATTGGCCCTGGTTCTGTTGCCCAGCTCTCTGTGACTGCACTTCAGGTTGTTGTTCATTGTAACTATCCCTCTAGTTGTACCTTGTCTCTACAATTGTTTACAGGTAGGCATGGAGGCCTGATGCCTGTCCACTCTAGGAGCCAGTCAAGAAACCAGAAAAGCTAAAGAGATCAATATGCAGGCCCCCACAGCTCAGTGACACGAATCATCAAGCTTGCAGCTCTGCCTTTCATTTTGGCCTTGGGAAGATAGATTGCAATTACTTTTAGCATTCAGTGTATGTTGGCAAGCACCATTTTGGGTATGTATGTATATACATAGAATTGAATTTCTAATTTTAGAAATTTGCCAGGGATGAAGGAAACCCAAATGCTATTTGCATATTGTCCCCCATAATATAGCTTGGCTTATGGATAATGGAAAAATGGGCCAATATACCATACAGTTTATTGCACCTTATTCCATGAATTTAAAATAGGTTATCCATTTCAATAGCTAGCATTAATAAGAGCTGATTAAAAAATGGACAAGAACTGTTAACAAGGCACTAATAAGACTATTAAAAAAGGACTACACATGAACATGTCGATGTTCTGAGCATCATGCCAGCAGTTAAGTGAGTGAGTTTCTTAGCCAGAAAAGGGCACTAATGTGTGATCAGTTTTGCAATGAACATAATAAATATCCATTAGTCTAACTGTATATTACTGTAATAAAAGAGCACAAATACCAGAAAGGGTCCCACGAGCATCTTTGAAAGGGAAGCCATGGGACTCAAATGAAACCCCATTAATTCAGATATAACACTTCAGATTGTACCATTAAATTAGCCATGGTTTTTTAAAAAAAAAAATCTAAATTTTTCTCCCAGTAAAAGCCATCATATTACTGTTATTATGTTTATTGTATCTAAACTTACAGGTCTTGACCACTTTAAGCAGCTGCATTTAAACACTTCGAAGGATTCTGTTGTTAATTTTCTGGATAACTGAGCAACTGTGCACCAACACATGTATATGATATATAGAAGTGAGAAGGCCAATTGCAAAAAGTCAGCCATATTTATTACATACTATTCTGGGTTCCAAGATATAAATCTATCATTAGGTGGGATCCTATAATATAATTGTCATTAGTCTATATGACTGGAGATCAAACTGCTGTGGTTTTCATTGATAAGATCTCAGTTGATTGAATATCTGGGTTATCTAGGAAATGTTCCTCTCTAAAACATTGGGGACTCACAACCAATAAGTATTTATGAGATTGACTTGGACCATGATTTGTCTAAACATAAGGTAGTTCTCTATATTGGTCTATTATTTTGCTCATTCATGTCTTTAAACTTTGGTATTTATGCTCTGTTTTATGTTATATTTTGTTGTCACGTGACCTTTAAATGTTGCAAACAAATAATAGAAGAGGAAGAAAGATTTATTATTCTAACGTTTGCTGAAATTCAAGATACTATAGAGCAGTTGTGTTTGTGTAAGCACCAGTGACCAAGCTCTCATGAGAACAATACATTTTTCGTGAGGTTTTTCTCATTTTCACTTGAAATCTCATGGGATCTTGACTTTTTTGTTCCCAAATATGTAAAACGTTAGGTAGGAAAATCAGATATTTTTAAGCTTTCAGACAATAAAAAGTGGTTAAAATGCTGACACTGTGTAGTGTATGGCAGGGGCAAGGGCAGAGGCATCAAAAATTGTACTGTGCCTACAGTTACTGTGTTGCTTATCTTTGGCTTAACTGCTCAAAAACCTTCAATGATGAAGCAGTGGTTTGCATACAGGAAAAAGCTGGGAACTGCTGACCTATCTTTGTTAGAACTGGACACGAAATGATCAATGATCTAGGTTAGCACAAAGCCTTTCAAATCCACTCAGTATATTTAGACTAAGCACTGGGTAAACGTTTTGACCCCATCTGATAGCACCACAAAGGATTTTGTGTTTTTGGTTTTTTTGTTTTTTCTATAGTGAGGTTTGATCAAATAATGGGAAGAGTATGCAGATCTCTGTCTTGGTTAGGATCCTAAATCAGTTTGAAAACCAAATACAGATTGTTAACACTATAAGTGGCTATATGAAAACTTTATTGTTGGCAGTTCTCTTGTTAGTGTAAAAATAGGCATTATGCTGGCTGACTCCTTTTTGACACCGATAGCAAATCTTTAAGGAACAATCTAATTTGGTTCAAGTGTCAAATAATTAAAAAGAACTTCTTACCTATTTGCTGTTTATTGACTATACATTGCTTGATAGCTGGAAAGCCTGTAACAATTAGTTGTTTCTAAATCAGATACTTTTAAATGGCTCCCTAACGAAATGGCCAGCTCTTACAGATCTAGAATAGCTTCTAAATTTCCCAACACAAGGGAGAGATTAATTGCATAATAGAGCGTACAAGATTTCCGTCCTCTCTTTTCATCCTCCCTACACTCTCTTTCTATCTAAAAAGATATTCCCTTAAAACATTCTTAGAACATAACGTTCTCAACCAAATCATTTAATCCAAATGACTGGATTTGTAGCAACATATTAAACTCAATTGTTATTTGTGGTTTATTATGTAGTGAGGACCAAACCTGGATTATGTGAACAGGGAAAATAGATTTATTCAGAAAAAAAATGAAGTAAGAGCATCCTAACTTTTCAAAACTCTTCTTCCATCTAATTAGTGCTGTATAATTCTATGTCAGGCATGTCAAACTCGCAATGTCACGTGACATCGTGCGACGTATCGCAACTTTTCCCCCATTGCTTGCAATGGGGTAGGTGCGGTTTTATCATGATGCATCCGGCCTGTGGGCTGGCAGTTTTACATACCTGTTCTATGTCATTAAGGCTCATTAATGGATGAGCTGTTCATGTTCTCAGTGCTGAATAATGTAGTACCATTATATGATTAAAAGCAATCTTCTGGAGGAGCAGCCAATCAAAACTACTTTTGAAAACATTCATAGCTGGAGTGAAAATGTGAAGTGGCTAAGCCCACCAGAGATTGAGTCAGAATGGAGATGTCCAAGCACCCAAAGGAAATATAACTTGAGATCCCACTCAGAGAGCTAGGCAATTCCTTGTGAAAATAATCAGGATTAATTTTTTTTTAAAGAATAGGAATAGGCTAGAATGTCATCTTCATGTCAGAGTAGTTTTAGATCACGTGATCTGGCCAGCAGCCTTTTCTGTATAAATTGGTAATGACCACAGGTCAAGATATTCTTTCTTGATATTGCTGTGGTTTTCAGCCTCTGGGCAAGAGGCTCAACTGTGCTTTAAATTTGATGGTATTTTAGAAGTGATTTACGACTTTAATGGAGGAAAGTTGCAGAGCTGGAAGCTGTTTGGAGGTATGGGGAGAACATCCCTGGATTATCAAACATCTGTTACTGCCACAAGATAAAAACATTTCCGTCTTTCACAGCACTTTGCAGAACCCTCATAACTTTTCTGCCCAACTTCACTGGAAATTACATTCCCTCCTCCTTTTGTCAGATGCTTTGTCCAAGAGTGATATTTTTTCTCTAGTGCTTTAATAAAATGATTCCCTAGATCTTTTATTGTTTATTAATTAGACTGAAGATACATTATTTTATTCACAGTCCCCATATGGAACTCTGTAAACAAGTTCCCCATTAAAACAGGTCCTGCTGTGCAAGGAGAACAGTTTGGATTGCTTACAGGCTTGCATGATTTTTGAATTAAACTCACATTTATTTTTGTAAAATAAGTAAAGCATTTCAGGCAAAGAAGCCAAACGAAAATGATATTCTAAGCAGCAGCTCTACCAACCAACCTATACTTTATGTGCTGATGCATATTCTTCCTTTATCTTTGCAACTTCTTTCAGGAGTGAGGGACTGAAATTTGTTTTATTAATTATTTACTTCTTACATTGACCCCATGTCAGTAAGATGCTGAAGATGGTATAAACAGGGAGACATTTCTCCTTTTTTTTTTTATCCTTATGGGAACACCTGTGATAGGCAGCTCTAGGTGGTGACTGGCTCAAAGTCATTCAAGGTCCATCATGATCTTCCCAATTGCAGTGCTATTTTCTGGCTCTTAAATCAACGTATATAAAATAACAATAGTAACTGTTTTTAAAACCTTAGTGCAGTGATGCCATCAGGAGGTTGTGAAGCTGCAGAAATTATAGACTGGAAAATAGGCTAAATATTTGTCCTACCCCCAAAGTTTATGTAGATGGCAACTGATCTGATTTGGTTTCTGATAAGTACTTGACAAATGCTTGATACCTGAATTAGTCTTGGGTAGCAACCACCCAGACACGTTGATTTCAGATTGGCCCCAAACTTGCTAGCCTGGGATTCGGAAATTAAAGGATTTTTAGAAAGATTCTGTATATTGTCTTGTTGGGTTCATCCTCAGTGACCATTGATGCTTTTTATTTATTCCACTAATATTACTTTTGATTATTTTAATAAGTTTAATAAAGTTGCACTTGCAAAATGGGCAGCCATATAAATATTCCAATTAATTAATTAAACAAACAAATGTTACTCTTCCCCTGACATTTCTGCAATCTCCTTGGTCCCATCTTGCCATCTCTGTTAACCTTTCCTATTTACTTCAGCCTTACCAAACATAATTATCTCTTTTCTAGTCAGTGTATAGGATTGTGCAGATTTTTAGATGGGTGCTTCTGCTTAAATGGGTGAAGTATCTCCTTGAAGCCATTTTCCAAATCAAGGCACACTTGCTTCTAACCATGAAATGAATCAATCATATTGTTTGCATTGCTCTGCTTCAGAGATCATCTTCTCCCGGAATTGATGCTGTTAGAGAAGGGTAGACAATCTATTTCCTGTTGTCTTGACTGAAGTGTTTCCAGGTGTTTGGGCAAATATTGCAAGAATCCTCACAACCTGTGCCAAAGCTTCCAGTCTGGAGCCTCATTGGCATATATCAAAAGGTCTTCCAGTCTGTGGCACTATGACACATTGAACCCTGCAGTGTGCCCTGAAGTTGCCCAACCCAAAATTACTTTAGCTAGGAGACTGAACAGAATTTCCCCTGCAGCAATGGTTGAAAGGAGTTGCAATGTGGATGATACGAATGTTGCTGAAGCATATCATGTTGATATCATGGGTTCAGTATAATTGTCCCATTTTTAATATCATTTTTGTTCCTCAGATTCTTCTATTGTTCTTTATTTCCTTATTGGTTGTACAGTATATTTCAGTGTTTATTTTCAACACCCTCTTCTCTGATGTTCTCAAAATTATCTTTCTTTTTCTTTTGTATTTTTTCTATATTTATTGATTTGCTCAAATGAAATATCCTTCTTTGTCTTTTCTTGCTTGAAGTTGAAAGTCTATATATTCCTCTTTTTGCCCAAGAATTACATCTTCCATCTTTTCTTGCTATCATGATGTCGTCTTCCCGAAATCATTTAATTTTTTTCCTCTTTGACATTTTGTAGCCCACCCCCAATTGCTTTAGACAATATCTCTTATGTCTTTCTGTAATTTAGATTCACAGATTGTGCATAGTAAATTTGTTTCTTATTATACTCTTATATTGTGATTGGATGTCCTCTATTAAATTTTCCTGGCACACCTTCTCTAATTTTATAAATATAATCACACATTTGATGCCAATAATTCATAGCCTGTTTTACAATCTGCTCCTAGAAGAATCAATCCTGTTTGCCTGGATTGCCTTTCTTATCTTTGGTTTCCTATTATGTTAGTTGATTTGAATCTAAAGTTGTGCAGCTGGTGATGTCTATAAATAAAATCCGCATCTAAATTCCTTGAAGTAAATGCTGGTAATAAGCAAAGATTTCTTTAAAAAAAAAACTCCTTCATTAACTTATTATCCCTTTCATTTGAGATCGCTTCATTTTTCCAATATATGTAGCCCAATAATCCAATGGTAATACTACATCACTTTCTGATGTTGCATTAAGCATCTCTTTCAAGTTGCCAGAGAATACACTCAGGTTCTTCTACCACTGCATCTGTAATAAGTATATAGACTTGTATAATTTTAATGTTTACTGGCTGTCTACAAATTCTACTGGTTATGGTATTGTCACCTTTTGAACTCTGGAGTCCTTGGTGCTTACTGAGCTGGGTTGCTTGCTTGAAGATGTTTCATTAACTGACTACATAAAATCATCAGTGCTAGTTTGCTTCTATTTTTGGTGTTTGAATTTCTGGAGGCATTGTAATGAGGAGTTGACAGAATATTCATTCCCCTTTGTAGGAGGTTCAAGTTATTTGTAAGTTCTTTGGTTACTAACTGTTGACTGGTGCTATTGAAATGCTATTGATTAGCACTGATTATTTAATATCTAGTCAGGTTATAAAATATCTGCAGGTGAACAACCAAGCTCAGACAGCATTAGAAGTCCACAATTCTATGTTCTTCTATAGTTATTAAAATATTACTTTCCAGTGTGGTGTCTCATAATCTGGCATATGGACTTTTCTTAATGTTACATTTAGGTCCACCTAGTTTTCCTGGCCACCATTAGAAGTTATTTGCTCTTGCTGCTTTCTGGGTTTGATTTTAGAGTCCCTTTTCTCAGATGGATTGATCTCCTTCACACCTGCAGACCCCCACTTCGATGTGGATTATTCTTAGTTTCATCATTATCATTTCTATTTTGCCAGCTAAGGTGATACTACCAGGAGCTCATATTTACATTGGTCTTGCTTTGGGCCCATTACAGCTATTGAGCCAATTCTCCATTTCAAAGTGGTAATTCCCTGGGATGCAATTTCTAATGATACCATTCTAAAATGGATTTTACTGCCTTATAAGAATTAGCAGTTATTGATCTACCCAGTTATGCATTTATCTATACAATTTATCATTTTGCCTTGAATTTGAGCTAGGAATCTTAGAAAGTAAAACCATAATATAGTGAGTTATTTAGCATACAAATACACAGCTCATCTGTAGGCAGAAATAGGAATGTGCAACTTTACACTGGAAGTTAAAAAACAATTTCTCTGGATTTTCCAGAGAAATAATTTGATTTTTTGAGGGTGGCGTGGGGGATGGGAAAATGGTCTGGCATTCTAAAGTAGCTGTAAATATAGACACAGAGATCTCTGGGTAAGGAATGTATATCTGATGTCATGACCTATGAACCCGGACCAGCTCTGAAATCTGGGAGGTTTTATGAAGATGGAATTTCAATGAATTGATTCATTGTGTGAATCTCTCTCTCTCTCTCTCTCTCTCTCTCTCTCTCTCTCTCTCTGTGTGTGTGTGTGTGTGTGTGTGTGTGTGTGTGTGTGTGTGTGTGAGAGAGAGAGAGAGAGAGAGAGAGAGAGAGAGAGAGAGAGAGAAGTTGTTGGAGAGGGAGGATTAAAAATGTACCTGCATTAATAACCAGAAATTATGATTACTGCATAAGCATGCTCATTTATTTATAAACCACATTGAATTCAAGTGGTTTTATTTAAATCATGCATAAAATTGTTCTGATATTTATTTAAGAATCCTGACAATAAAAGTATGCATTTGTACTCCATTTTGTATTTTTGTATTCTGGAAAATCAACTCCTGCTATGCAATGTAATAATAATATTCAATTTTTTTGAATAAAGTGCTACAGTAGTGACATAAATATTTGCATAATTTGTGTGGTGATTCCTTAACACACACAAAAAAAGCATTTGTATATTCATTAGTATAACTCAGCACTTTCCGTGTGACTTAACCCAATTAAGTTTGGATGCATCTGCAGTTTAAAGCATGCTTACACTACTGATTGGAAAGAATCACATTTATTTTCCATAATTTAAATGTTTTTCAAAATTAAGAATCGACTTTTTTTTTTAGCCTGGAATTCTCTTCTCACCCAGGTCTTTCATCTATCAATTCACCTATGATCTATTTAATTTTAGATACTGAAAAAAAAAGGTTGGTGGCATTCTGATGAAAATAGTGTTGCATTTGCATTGTGTCACAAGTTCCACCTCTTTTGGTGTGCATGTGGTGTAACAAGACATATAGAAAAGGGGCTGTTTGAAGCCCTGTGATCTTCTTTGTCCCCTTCCCTATGGATGCCATTGAAAGAAGGATGAATTAATACTTGCAAGCACATTTGAGTTAGGAACATTTCTGATGAAACACAATTAATTATAGGTGGATGTGGGGAGAGAAACATACAGTCCTAAATCTTTGAGTGCCATCTCCATAGCTCTGTATCATTAAGAAAAAGTAATACAGTATTCTACAATTTTGAGCAGAAAACAACCATTGAAATTAAAAAAAGACATCAAGCTTCCTTTCCCAAACAGAAAAAAATAGAAAACCCTTACTCTTCTCATCTGCATCATCCATCCAGATAGCACCACAACTCTGCTTCTGGGCTCATCCTTCAAATGGAATCCTGATCAACAAAATGCCTACCAGAATCTCAGAGGGCCAAAAGTCAAAACTGGCCATTTAGTATTAGAAGCTGTTTGGTTACAGAAATCTTGCAGATTCTTCTGCTGGTATTGAACGGCTTCCATCTGTTTTTTTCTCAATGTAAGAGACAATTATTCCTCTTCAAAGGCAGTCATATCATAGTCTATCCGGAGAGGCACCAATCTGGGAAATAACATTCTAAGTGGAAAACATTATATTTTAAGGACAAAGTGCTTTTGCAGCAACATCAAATATGTGAGCTCTTGGAGAGAAATCATTCTTTCTCTTCAGCAGACAGTTTCAGAGATCACTCCCAAGCAATCTCTTCTGTTGTCTGCAAATCGAGACAATAAAAAGACTCTCTTGGTGCTTTTCCTATTTCTCTTTATTTTCTTCTTCTATTGAAACAATTGTACAAGTGGTTATACTATATGCTGTAAATTCTCCACCACCCCTTACAGATCATTTGTTTTGTTGTGCTTCCAGTACAAATATTGTTCATAATCATATCCAACAGAGAAAAGACACTCCATTAAAGACCTCAGTTCTCTGCAAATATTTTCCTGTTTCCTGTTCCTCAGTTTTCTAAAAAAGAGGCCTAAGGCCTTGTAGATGCTTTGCAATTCCAAGGTGATGAATTATCTAAGGAAATGTTTTTTCCCCTTAATTCATGGGAAAAAATATACACTGTAGAACTATTAACCAATGGATCTTAGATTTATTTCTTTACTAGCTGTACCCGGCCACACGTTGCTGTGGCTCTCATTCACTCAGCCAACAGATGGCACTGTTTTTTTAAAAAAGCATGTTTTTACCTGTCACAGGGCGCTGTTTTTCAAAAAAAGCATGTTTTTACCTGTCACAGGTGTGACATCTATATAATATTAGGTATATAAAAACACGTGCGTATTCGAATGCAACGTTGTGTCAAAATTTCAAAGCAATTGGTGAAGAACTTTCGGAGATTTAAGATTTTGAACAAACGAACATTTACATTTTTATTTATATAGAGAGTTTTTCCTTTTCACAATATTTGAACAAACGAACATTTACATTTTTATTTATATAGAGAGATTTTCCTTTTCACAATATTTCTAGTTTCAGCTCTTTTTAGTTATCCTGTGTGGGAAATACTACGTATGTTAGTTCGTAGAGAAGCGAGAATGAATGAAAGATGATTTAAAGTTAATAACCAGTTATTCCTTTACAAATTTAATATGCTATATGAACAACCAGTGCTTTCTCAGTACACATTGCCCTAATCTGTAAACCTAGATCTTTCTATTGATCTCAGGAGAACTTGTAACAGTTAACAGAATAACAGAGTTAGAAGGGACCTTGGAGGTCATCTAACTCAACCCCCTGCTCAAGCAGGAGACCCTAAATACCATTTCAGACAAGTGGCTATCCAATGTCTTCTTAAAAGCCTCCAATGATGGGGCATCCACAACTTTTGAAGGCAATTTGTTCCACTAATTAATTGTTCTGACTGCCAGGAAATTTCTCTTTAGTTTGAGGTTGCTTCTCTCCTTGATTATTTTCCATCCATTGTTTCTTATCTTGCCTTCTGGTGCTTTGGAAAATAGGTTGACCTCTCTCTTCTTTGCGACATCTTGAGATCTGCAGATTACTGTGCTCCCCAAAACTTTGGGGTTGTTATAATTGACAGCTCACATCTATCAACACGATTCTGTATAGCGTCTTGGGTCCATTGGAAGCTAATGTCTCACAACAGAAGCAAATCTGGTGGGTTCTCAAGACAGAGCCTTTTTAGCTTAACTGTGTTCTACCTATTTACTATTTTGATACTATTAGCCCAAAGCAGCTATTTCTTTATGGCTTGGGATCACAATTCCCATCCAAAGACCAACTTTAGCAGAAAGAGAAGGCAGCTTTCCTTCTCAGATGACTTTTTGAAAAACAAAACAAAAATCTTGGATAGGATCACTGTTTTGCTATTGCTGCTTTAAAAATGCTCAGTGGACAATAAAAGCACTACATAATAAGGAGACTATGGAGCAGGATAAGAATGGAGAAAGAAGAAGGGAGGAGGAGGAAACTTGAGAAGTTTACCTTTCCTAGCTGTCCTAATTTTTCATCAAGATACTTTTCCTTGCTCTGAAAAGGTAATAATAATAATAATAATAATAATAATAATAATAATAATAATAATAATAATAATAATAATAATAATAATAATAATAATAATAATAATAATAATAATAATAGTAAAGTTGGAAGGGACCTTGGAGGTCATCAAGTCCAACCCCCTGCTCAGGCAGGTAACCATATACCATTTCGGACAAATGGCTGTCCAGTTTCTTCTTAAAAATTTCCAGTGTTGGAGCATTCACAGCTTCTGGAGGCAGGTTGTTCCACTGGTTAATTGTTCTAACTGTCAGGAAGTTTCTCCTTAGTTCTAGATTGCTTCTCTCTTTGGTTAGTTTCCATCCATTGCTTCTAGTCCTGCCTTCAGGCACTTTGGAAAATAGCTTGACTCCCTCTTCTTTGTGGCAGCCCCTGAGATATTGGAACACTGCTATCATGTCCCCCCTCATCTTTCTCTTCATTAAACTAGACATACCCAATTCCAGCAACCGTTCCTTATATGCTTTAGCCTCCAGTCCCCTAATCATCTTTGTTGCTCTTCTCTGTACTCTTTCTAAAGTCTCAACATCTTTTTTACATCGCGGTGACCAAAACTGGATGCAGTATTCCAAGTGTGGCCTTACCAAGGCATTGTAAAGTGATATTAATACTTCACGTGATCTTGATTCTATCCCTCGGTTAATGCAGCCTAGCACTGTGTTGGCTTTTTTGGCAGCTGCAGCACACTGCTGGCTCATATTTAAATGATTGTCCACTAGGACTCTGAGATCCCTCTCACAGTTACTACTATTGAGTAAGGTACTCCCATACTATACCTATACATTTGGTTTTTCTTGCTTAAATGTAGAACCTTACTTTTTTCACCATTGAATTTCATTTTGTTAGATAGCGCCCAGTTTTCAAGTCTGTCCAGATCCTTCTGTATCCTAAGCCTGTCTTCTGGAGTGTTGGCTATTCCTGCCAGCTTGGTGTCGTCTGCAAATTTGATGAGTTCCCATCTATCTCCTCGTCCAGATCGTTGATGAAGATGTTGAAGAGCACTAGGCCCAGAACAGAGGCCTGGGGCACCCCACTACACACTTCCCTCCATGTAGATGTGGCTCCATTGAGGACCACACGCTGAGTATGGCCGGTCAGCCAGCTACGGATCCATCTGGTGGTGATGCTGTCTAATCCGCATTTTTCTATCTTATCAAGTAGTAGGTTGTGATCTACTTTGTCAAATGCCTTATTGAAGTCCAAGTAAATTATATCCACAGCATTCCTCTGGTCCACTAATTTTGTCACTTGGTCAAAGAATGCAATAAGATTTGTCTGGCATGATCTGTTTTTGACAAACCCATGTTGGCTTTTAGTAATGACTTTGTTTGCCTGTAGTATTCGCTGATTCGTTGTTTGATTATCTTTTCCAGAATCTTCCCAGGTATTGAGGTCAGGCTGATAGGTCTGTAATTTTCTGGGTCCTTTCCCCCCCCTTTTTTGAAGATGGGAACTACTTCAGCTCTTTTCCAGTCCTCTGGCAGTTCCCCAGTGCTCCAGGATCTTTGAAAAATATAGTTCAGTGGTTCTGAGATCACATCTGCCAGTTCCTTGAGAACCTTGGGGTGTAATCCATCTGGTCCTGGTGATTTGAACTCGTCTAGGCTGGACAGGTGCTCACTTACCATTTTCTTGCCTATCTTAACTTGTATTTCTATTTTGTTTTTTCTGGCACTATTTTTGATAGGCTGGTCTGTTTTTTTCCTTTGTGTAAAGACAGATGCGAAAAACAAGTTAAATAGTTCTGCTTTCTCCCTGTTGCTTGTCACCTTCTTGCCATTTTCAA
>NW_015387095.1:192220-223130 GCF_001527695.2 Protobothrops mucrosquamatus
TCCTTCACTTTTTTCTTGTTTTTTACATGTTGAAAGAAGCTTTTTTTGTTATTTTTGACTTTGGTCGCAAGCCTTAGTTCATTTTGAGCCTTAGCTTTCCTCACTTCATCTTTGCAGGCTCGGGCTATTTGCTGATATTCTGACTTAGTTATGTGTCCCTCTTTCCACTTTCTATACTTGTCCTTTTTATCTTTCAATTGATCAGAGGGAAGAAATGCCTGTTTTGCAAAGGATTTCCCAAATGTAAAAGTCTGGCTGGGTTAGTATCAAATTGTTTGCTCTGGGACAGACACTGTCATTAATGGCACTTTAGAATACCATGGAAATATTTTTATTTGATTCTGCTGTTCATCTACCATCCTGGGTTTTATCTTATTATGCTGTATTTATATTGCTATACCATGTCATTTTTATTCTAGACTTTGGGGGAAATAAAGAGGATGAACAAAGATGAGAAGAATGAAAAATAAGCCAAAGCCAAAGTCTGTAGATACAATTTATTTCATCTATTTATTAAAATAGTTATATAATCCTGCAGTAGTTTATATACAGCACTATAAAATAATCCAACAAAACAATAAATATTAAGAGAGACTAAATGCTAAGACAAAAAGACAACATAGAAAGCATTTCCGGGGAAGTTGTATTTGGGAGTCTATGGAGAGGCCAGAAGAAATAATTACACAGGAAGGTTTCACTATAGAGATTGTTCTCTGTACCATTTCCACTCTCCAAGATTCAGTGTTATTACAACAGAAGGAATCTGTATATAGGAAAAGGGATAATGAATCAAGGAGCATACAGATGTCAAGGGAACTGGGAATAGTGTTGAAGGACAGACAGAAGGAAGAGTTTTCAATCAAAGCAATTGTCAGGTAAATGGTGGTCAAATCTAAGTCAAGAGACAATATCTCAATAACTTGAAACAATATCTGAGATGAAGCCTTTGCCTAGTTCACATGACCATAAGGTGACTTTGTAAGATTCTGTTATCAAAGTTGTTACAAACAATCCTGGCCTATTTGGCATTGGTTTTTTTAGTCAAATCTGTAGGATGCTGCCCTTCTCAAGGCAAAGAGATGGAATACAAAAGGAAAGGATGTTAGATGTTTATTTACAGGCATTCTATTGGCTGGAGAGAAGTAAATAATTTAACAGGACTGAAGCATTTATTTAACACTGATTCCTGGAGGAAGGGGGATTACCTGTTCTGCTTCATCCAGGTTCCAGGTAAGAGAGACATCTCCCCATTCAAGAACACATGGTGAAAGTATAATTACCTGCCAGACAATATGATTTCTCTGAAGGAAAAGTCATACCCAGAGGGATGAGACAATTGAATTCCTAGAAAACAATATGGCAGGCTTATATGGGTGTTGGTGACAAACATATGAATTCCTTCCTGTACCCACTGGGGGTAATTTTGCTTTTATTATTTTTAACCTGTGAAAGTGGCCCAACTAATTGGAGATTCAAGATTAAAGTGACTAGTTTGAGAGAGAAGAGTGGGTAAAGGAAGGGCCGTGTAGAAGCAATTTATTTCTTTTTGCTTTCTTCCACTTTAAAATCCTGTAATCTTGAGTCAAGTATCTCAGCCCATCTCTTTTCCCCACAGAAATAATGTTTACTGGCCATGTAAAAGGAGTTCATCTTGTGTTGAGTTTACCAGGCAAAAGGGCCCTCATTTTGAAATTACTTTTATAGAGTGATCTACCAAATGTATACTTTTTTTATTCTATCAGGGTAGAAAGACAGGATCAAGCCATATGATTACTGAAAGTTTAGATTAGAGTAAATTACAAAATCAATGTTTTTGAAGTGGAGTATATTGCCAATTGTGCCTGCGTAGAGATTTTGCAAAGTTTATAAGCACCTTGCTATCGTGAGAGGTGAGAACTCTTCAGCTGTGATGACTAGATTGTAGAACATCTGGAAATTGATTCCAATTTTAGGGAATTTCAAATCTTTGCCAGGTTTGGCAAAGATGAAATATGCAGAAAATTTAAACTGGTTGATATGAAAGGGCATTCTTATTCACACGCACAGGTCATTATTGGATAACACATATACAACAAAATGAGAAAATACTTTTGAGTTGCATTTGTTTAGGCTTTGAAGAGAGTATAATAAAAATGCTCACTTACTGAAAGTTGATCCTCATCTCTGCATTTCTAGGCCTTCCTCCTTTATGCCTAACTTTTCCTTGCATTTTCCTTTCCATTAATTTTCTCTGTGACTTTTCTTCAGCTTCTTTTTCTAATGAATCATGTTTTCTGACAAATTCCTTTTGTTTTCTTTGGTTTATCTGCTGCTTTGTCTTCTCATGTTGTACCAATATTACCATAGTCCCCCTTATCACTTTTTTTGTCCCTTATAAATATTTGGTTAGATTTATTTATTTCTAGCCAAACAGTGCATATAAATGTGACTTCAGGTTGCATATATCAAATGAAAACCCAAAGAAAAGAGTATTGCAAATAAAAAAAATCAGCAGAACAAATCCACAAATCAATGATATACTGTACATCTGGAGTTCACCAAATCATACACTCAAACTCCTAAAAGATCAGCTAATTTTAAGATTAGACTAAATTGCAAAATCAATAAAGTGGAATATGTTGCCAATTGTGTCTGCCTAGGCAGGATAAAAACTAAATTTTAAAATTTTCCTGAAGGTCTCACAAGATCATATCCATCAGAATCTGGTTTGTGTGTGTGTGTGTGTGATTCCAAAGAGCAAATGCTGCAACAGAAATAGCACTCCTTCTAGATCACATCAGATGATATTGCCTCAAAAAGAATGTCAGCTCTTCAAAATGGACCAGACTTGGAAATCAAAGTTATGAATGCTAATACAAATTTTATCATAAGATTACAGTACCAAAATCTTACAAGTCTAAATACACCTCCCCTCCCTTTATGAAAATTAGGTAGGATTTCAGTAAGCCTTTATCTGTTAATTATTAATAATTTAGTTTAATGGGGGGATTAATTTTAAGTGTATTAATAATACCATGTTTTCAATCTGTAAGTTTGAGAGTTTATTACAACCTTGAGTGTTGTAGCAAAGATAAATGTGAGGTATCTATTCAATACAAATCACTAAATACAACAAGGGTTGAAGAGTAATGAGTAGCAGCAACTAATAGCAGAGACTGTAATATTGAATGCTGAAATTGAATATTCAGCATTTTTCAATCACGTATGGCTTGCGAGTAGATTACATGACGCCAAATAATAAATTAACATTTTCTGTGGTAAACTGGACATTTCATTTAAAAGTCAGAAAAATATAACAAACATTATTCTGGCAGCAGCCACTCAATCCCAAGATTCACAAGAGAGAAGTAATAATTGCCAGCCCTTCAGATAAAAGGCAGCCAGTTGATGAAAATATTCCCAGAGCTGCAGTGTAACTGGAGGAATGAGTCTTTCATGAGATAACCCTGGATATATTCTTTTATGATAAGGTTTGGCTCTATAGCTCAGAGCAATAGCACATTCTGAATAACCGATAACACAAATAGAAACCATTTGGACAGTTGCCTCTGGGAACAAAATTTGTTATCTATAGGTTGATAGCCTCCACAGGTGACAGAGCCTGACCAACCTTGTCTCAGTTGAGAAGCTAAGCAGGATTGGGTTTGACAGATACTTGGATGGGAAAATACTTTCTTGGAATATAAGGGTTATAACTAAGCTGGGAAGTTGAAAAAGCATCCAGAAGGAGGCAATAACAAACTACTTTGATACTGCTGCTAAAGAAACCTACATGAACATATCTATGAAGGCATCAAGAGTAGGGTTCAGCCTAAAGTAGACGTTATCTCATAACCTGATAAGGAGCAAGGGTACAATTTTGTTATCCCACTTTGTAGATCTTACTAAATGTCAGCCATGATAGGTTGAAATAACCTAGATAAAAAAAATTAAAGAGCAGATTAAGTAAAATAAGATTATGTTTGTTGTCTTCAAAACCAGGAAAAAGCAAATACAATTGTGAATGTCTTAGATGAACTTGACATAGTACAGTAGATCACTGGGGCCACTCTGAAGGCCCTTATTCAGAAATACACTAGAGGCTATACAAGACAAACCTATATCACCTTTATTGATTTGGCCTCTGCCTTTGATTCAATTGACAGGTCATAGCTATGGGACCAATTAGGTAGGACATACATTAATAGAGGTCTTATCAAACGAATAATTAATAACATACTGACATTACCACCTGAGTAAAAATGGGCCTACAAGATTCCTTGTCAGACCTTATTTTATAGTCCACATGAGCCCATTGTTATTCAATAGTACACCCTATTTTATGGGAGGGCTTACTTGCATTTTATTACGTAGCTTTTATAATAGTAGTTTTATAGTTTCGTGACTCGGATTAGCCTTTTTTCTTCATCATCCATCTCTTTCCCTGGTGTCCTTCTTTCCTCTGTAGGAGAAAATGCAAAAGGCTCCGAGCCTTGGTGTTCTGAAATGCTGAGGCTCGGACCATTTCAGAATGTTAGTTTTGTTAGCAGTTTCCTCTCTGAAAGAGAAAACATTAGCAAATGCCATCACTCTCACAATGATTTAGAAGGCCCCTGTTCTGAATCATGCTATTCGGAGAAGAGGCTTCTGAATCATCATGAGAATGGGTCCCATATGCAGGATGGAGTGAGTTGCCAGAAAAGTAGTAGCCTTTTGGGTCAGGGAGAAGAAAAGTAATAGGCTTTTGGGGCAGGAGATGGTCCATATGCCCATGGACCAAGCTGGGCAATGCCTTCTAGCCTGTGCCAGGTTTCTGCATGGTAGGCACCCATGTATGATCTTTAACAACTGCAATGTGGACAGCTTGTATTATGGTCATTGAGTGAGGCAGTCACATGGATGCCTTGCTAAACAACTGCAATGACTTATGACCAAAATTCCAGGCTCAATTGTGATCATAAGTTGAGGACTATCTATAGTCACATCCACTTGTGGCCATCACAGACTTTAAACATTTCAAAATCAAATAAATTCAAAATCTGTCTGAATTTATGTCAAAGATAACCAGTCCCTGCGACCTCCAACAACAACATGCTGAAATTCAATGGCAGATCAAAAGTGCAATGTGATTTTACAATTTTTTTAAAAAATTAGGTCTGTTAAACTTTGAGAAATCTATTTTACTACCTCCCTGAACATTTTCCAATGGCGAAAAGGACTGAAAATTGCAGCCCCACCCCTACCTCAATCTCCCTGGTGACATTATATCTTTACTAGTATTTTCTGAACCTCTTGAAGACACCTCTCTGTCAAACTTTTTAGTAATAAGCCAGATATACATACAAAATTTTGGTCCAGATAAAAAGACATGCAATACTAATTTCAATTTGGTTCTGCACAAGATTAGCTGAAACAGACAGTTTCCATAACCCATGTCTGAAGTGCCTGGACAGTGTCTCTCTTACTTATTCTGTCTTTGTTTTAAAATCCTTTAGTTTCAGTCAGAATCCAATGTCTATGCAAAATGGCAAAGTGCTTTGCAGCAATAAATGATTTCAGAGCTCAGCAACTAAGTGCTTACAAGACTTTTTGGATTTGCACTTGAATCTTTAATGGAGAAAAACAGTATAAAATGTGATGTGAAATACTAACTCAATAGTTTTAAAACTTCCTTTTTTAAAGGGAACCACATTCATAAGTCAATATCACAATTAAAACTTGGTATGTTGCTTAGGCTCCTAGGACAAATTTTATGGCACATGCATATATTAAGGAACAGAGTGTCTTAAATACACACTTAGGAATTTGTTTGTGGAATTAGAAGTGTACTGAAATCACAATCCTGTTTAAATAAGGCCATAATCAGTTGCCTAAATAATGCAGGAAAAGGGTCATATTGTTTTTGCAGTTGTTAAACAGTTGGGAATAGGAAAACCATGAAAACCTCTGCAAATAAATCAGGACCTGATATACACTATTATTCAGATGCAATTCTTCTTTGCGCTATGCTATGTTCTAGCATAAAGATTATTATTCAAAAAGGAATTAGTCAGGTACAATGGAAGTGTTCCATAGAAAACATCTCATGTCCTATTTCTCCTCAGGGATAAGCAGGGTTAAGCAAACAACTTCATAGAAAAGTACATCCACCATTATAGATTGTGTTGCCCAAAAACTCAGTTCCTTCAACAAATTAATTTGGAAAGCACTGCTAAATGCTGGAAGGTTATGTAGAATCCCTTTTGATGGTCTAGTAAGCCCATAGAGTATCTAGATCTGCTAGACAGATGACATGTTCTTTGATCAGAGTTAAATAGAATGGAAAAGATAAATAGATAGATAGATAGATAGATAGATAGATAGATAGATAGATAGATAGATAGATAGATAGATAGATAGATAGATAGATAGATAGAGGTAGGTAGGTAGGTAGGTAGATATATATATATATATATATATATATATAGATAGATAGATAGATAGATAGATAGATAGATAGATAGATAGATAGATAGATAGATAGATATTTTGTTTTTATCCACCACTTGAATGCCTCTATACCTTAAAAATATGCTTTAGATATTTGATTCTCAGGAAAAGGAGTGGAAACTCTACAATGAGGGGGAAAATGCATAGAACTGCCACCCTTTTCCAGCAGCTAGAGCCTTCACTGATTCATTCATCTCAGCATGAATAAAAAGAGCTTTTCCATTCATAGAATGGCAAGTTTCCACCCAAAGCATAGTCTATAAGATATATGATTACAATTACAAAGTACCACATCAAATTCTTCATAAATCTGGTAACTTATCATAATTATGAATTTCTGTATAAGGAATTTATTTTATTATTTATAGAATGTAATAATTTTATAATTTGTTCTTTTTAGGTAGAATCTTAGTAGCTTGATGGAAACATTATTTCCTCAAACACACTTTTAATTGCCATATATTCCCATTTAAAACTAAATAATAATAAATGGTAGAGACAGTTTACAATTTATTTTTATGTATTAATAACTATTCTAGAATTAAAGTAGTGTATATGATGAGAAAATAGAGGTGTCCTATTTTTTCCTAATTTAAAGTTTTTGTAATGCTGTTAATCTTATTAACTGAATGGATTAAACTTTTAAAACTGGATGATCCATAATTTGTGAATTCCATAGCTAGAACTTCTTTTCATGCTTTGCTTTGTGGGAAGATAGATATTAGACCAATGCAAGTAAAACTGAATTTATATTAGCTAATTTATTTAGAATCAGGGCAGAATTAATTTAAATCTCTCAGTGGAGAATTCAAATTAAGAACAATGTGTCAAGGTCTGAAAACATCATGATGCAATCAATATAGGGATTACATTATATTAGGGGGTATGCAAATGAAATTTCTTATTTCATTAACATTCATTTAAAAAACTTAGCAAACCGTGTTGACTCCTTTGCCACAGAGTATGAATTTTTCACATCATCTGCCAGTTCTTTAAAATTGGTGATTTTTTTAGTTTAGAAAAAGGGCTATTCTTTAGCTTTTTTGGTATATAATCTTTCCATTGCATTCTATTAAAAAATGTAGCCACTTTTCTCCACATTTTTGCTGATATTATACTACAGTACCAAAAAGCACATTATATACAAACAGAAATGTTTCTTTTTAATTGACCCTATCGAATGTATGTTTGTGTATATGTAAATATATTATATTAGTGTATTTGTATGTTCATATGTACACCATTTCCTCATTAGTCAACACAATCCATTCTAGCAAATTTATCATCAAACCTAATGGCCACTAAGCAAACTTTGAGAGAGAGAGAGAGGGGGGGGGAGGGAGGGAGGGAGGGAGAGAGAGAGGGAGAGAGGGAAAGGGAGAGAGAGGAGAGCACCATCTCATCCATATAAAGGTCAGTGTCCTGTGCTTAATCCATTTCCCCCCTTTTTTGCCCATTCACAAACTAGAGAAATATTTATATCTCTTAACTACCAAACAAAACTGATGCCAATTCTCTGACTCCTAGAAATATATCTCATGTGATATATTTCATTTTCTTTCCCTTTCTCGGTGTACCCTGTTCCTTTTGCTGTTTTGCCAAATTTCTAAATTTTAAATACACACACCACAATACACACAAACAAACACACATGTATGTGTATGTGTGTATAAATATTAGGAAGATACTTGTGTTGGTCATGGTGAACATATATGTTTACTTTGCAAAGAAATTGTGGCAAACCTATCTGTGTCTACTTGTGAGATTAAAATTAGGCAATGTGATTTTACATGCAACTAACATTTCTCTTACAAGGAGCATCTTCTAACCCAATAGGAAGGAGTGTGGCAGGCTTTTGTAGAATTGTAGACAGTTATGGAAAATCTTTGACATCAAATGTTAGTAATTGCAAACTCCAAGGAGTCCTGATTAATATGGGAAGGAGATGCCATTTCTAGGAGTACAGATTCTCTTTGATGTAGTGTGTCCTTGTGGTAGGCAAGGGATGATATAGATATTTCTCTATTTATGAAATATATATAGCACTTCAGCCACAATAGACTTCAAGTTATGTATACTAATCTGTAATAATATATTTAATAATATAATATTACAGAACAATAAATCAATGTAATGGAAATGGAACATTCTATTTTTATGAAAGTGTTCTAGGTTTTAACAAGCTTCCAGAAAATTAGAAGGGGAGGGCCAGTCTGAAGTCCAGACCAAACCATTCCAAAGGAGAGGAACTCCCACAGAAAATGCCTGCTTTCAGTCCTTCCCATCCAACTTCTTGATAAGATAAGGCGACCTCAACTCTCTGTTTGTACACCTATCAGGATGTGGGTGAGGTTTCTTTAGTTTGAAGGTAGCTTTAAGGTTTTTTTCTTTGTTTTGGAAAACTAGGTTAAGATTATCTTAGGATTGTACTTCCATGTGTTTTTTGCTTCAAAATGCTGAAAATGTGATGGGACATGCACCTGGAGGAGCAGTGGGAGAGAATGTTGACAGCTGTCCAGAGAGAAACCTGGATTAAGAGACTGCACAGTCCCAAGCTGGATGGGAGAGGAGAAAAGGGTCAGGGTAGCCACATCCTAGAATCTCTCAGGATACCAGGTAGGGTAGAAGGTAAAACTTTAGTTTAACAAGATTCTGTCTATTAAGTGTAAGAAAATAAAGGATTGAACTCAATGTGCTGTATCATGACTGGGCTTGGGCACGACAGAAAAAAAAATGTTTAGAGGCCTTTGGTCTTTGGGATATTTTGCTTCAAAATGCTGAAAATGTGATGGAACATGCACCTGGAGGAGCAGTGGGAGAGAATGTTGACAGCTGTCCAGAGAGAAACCTGGATTAAGAGACTGCACAGTCTCTTATTGTGATTTTTATTATTGCCTGTTCACCGCCCTGAGTCCCGTAAGGGAGATAGGGCGGTATATAAATTTAAATAATAAATAAATAAAATATAGTTTCCTCCCCTTCTATGGCGAAAGTTTAGCTTCAGTTCCCCAAATTTTCAATCCATGTGGGAAATATGAACACATATTCTTTAAGTGTTGACACCTCTTATATTAGGAGGACTTTTAAAGGATTCACAGGAATGGGAGCTACTGTAGTTTGGCCAATTCCCAGTGTATAACAATGTTTAAGCTAGCAACTACCAAGACTACACTGCATAATGAATATGTCAAATACTGAAAAAAAAATCAGCAATGAAACTTAATTCGAGAGCATATTGAGTATCATTAAAAAGTTTTAGAATTTAAAAGTGACTGCATCTGTTCCCCAAATTACGTTTCCAGACTAACTATAGCAAACTGAAAGAAAACATGAAACACACGGGTGAAGCTCTAGAGATCTTTTCTCCCAAATCATGGTTTATGAAAATTCTTTAACAGGAGAAGGGGGGAAAGGTGGAAGAGGAGGAGGAGGAGGAGGAGAGGAGGAGGAGGAGGAGGAGGAGAAGGAGAAGGAGAAGAAGAAGAAGAAGAAGAAGAAGAAGAAGAAGAAGAAGAAGAAGAAGAAGAAGAAGAAGAAACAACAACAACAACAACAACAACAACAACAACAACAACAACAACATGTTCTTTTAACTATGTCTGATTCATATATTTTGGTATACGGTTAAAATTAAGTCCAGTTGTGAATTTTCATGCTCCATAGAGCCAAATAAGTAGGCGTACTAGGAAAGGGAACTTTTTCAGCCCAGAAATAGAAGTGATAGTGACATGTTAGCCTGTCAGCCAATTCTTGCTTCCTGCCTGCTGTTCAAATGTTTGAAAATTCCAAGCTTAAAAGGAAAACAAACCAAACAAGCTATGTCAAAGGCTTCAGATGTCCCTGGCATTTGATAACGATCTTGCTATTAATATGCATCAGAGAGCAGCATGGCAAAAAAAGCACTATGGAAAGTTCTATTTTTCAGGGTTGCAGCCAGCCATCTTTTCACCTCCCACGATGTGCCATTTCATCTTTTCTTCTGATTCTCATTTCAATCAGCCAAACTTCCACAGCTACCAAGTAGCCTTTGCTCTAATTACAATGCATGAAAGGACTTCCCATATTACACAGACTTCAACTTTGCTCATCACAATGAGACATTGACAAGAAATTTCAGTGTAAAGCTGTATATTTCTTTGCCACATGATTTGGATTAGACATTATTAGGCAGAAAAGTGAAAAAGGAGCAGAAGGGACAGAAGAGAATCACTTATGGCAAAGCTTTTGGACTTTTAATATCTAGTTTGGTCTTGGGTTTTTGGAGATGGAAGGTCAGGGACTAAATATGTATCATGTTTGTGAGCTAACCCAAATCTCCAAATATTTGCTTCATTGATTTCCAATCTACAAAGAAATTTAAAAGAGGTAAAACATCTAAAGTAGGTGAAATAGTTTATCTTTCCCTAACCCACTGCCCACAACCACTCTTTCTACCTATTAAAGTTAGTTCCTGAGCCCTGAAAATGAGAACAAGAGTGAGATAAGGATCGGAAGAAATGCCTTTTTAACCTCCTTGAATTGCTATTTTTCAGAATACGCTCAGCAGGAGCGTGGTGGCTCATGTGGTTAGAATGCTGGGTTGATCATCAACAAGCCTGCATTTGAGACCTGAGTGTTGCTGTGTGATGGGGTGTACTCCTGTCATTTGCTCCAGCTCCTGCTGACCTAACAGTTTGAAAGTGTACAATCGAAAGTAGATAGATAGGTACCACTTTTGTGGGCACATTAATAGGGACACGAAAGGAGCCCCGAACAAAGCATCCTCCAGACAACACTGATGTCACTGGGTAATCCTTTCAACCCAGGAGTGTCTTGGTGCTTCCAATATGAATGCGAGTGAGGGTACAAGTCTGTCTCATCTTTTTTTTTTTCTTTTTGGTGTCAGAAAAGGGTGAGTGGCTAGGCAATTTCTATTCCATACCAAGGAATTCTGTGAAAAAGTGAAAATTAATATTTTATTTTTTCCTTCCTTCCTTCCTTCCTTCCTTCCTTCCTTCCTTCCTTCCTTCCTTCCTTCCTTTCCTTTCCTTTCCTTTCCTTTCCCTTTCTTTCTTTCTTTCTTTCTTTCTTTCTTTCTTTCTTTCTTTCTTTCTTTCTTTCTTTCTTTCTTTCTTTCTATGGAAGTCATACCTAATCAATGAAAGAGAAAATGTTTTAAAACAAATGTATCAGTATGCAGTCACTAACTAAAATGTAAAGGGGATAAGAAAATGATATCATTGCAATTGTTTTCTAAGCAGAGGTATTATAATTGTGGATATATTTGATTTCTCAGCTAGAGAGCAAGCTTCATGTTCCACTCAATTTCCCACACTTTAATGAATACCTCTGAATCATTTTCCAAATATTTTCAGGCCTACTGAAGACTTTCTAAACTGTTCCACATGTTTGCATTAATTGTAGGCATGTTAAAAGACCCAGAAGCATAACAGATAGTATGAACCTCTGTTATTGTTATCCCCCTTCAGGCATAGGGGGAAGTTGTTCTTGAAAATTATGCTTAGCTTGCTGAATGCCTGACAACCACATTTATTTAACATGCCATTCAATTCCCTTTATTGTATCATCTCCCATTAAGATCAGTTGGCCAAGGTGTATGTAGTGGTCTACTATGTCTAGTTCTTCTCCAGATATATATTTTTCTTTCTTTAGTGAATTTATCAAGCATAATATGGCTTTTTTCAGGTTTATTTTTAAGCCAAATGGTTCTCTTGCTTTGCACATCTCTAGTATGTGTCTTTGTAGTTCTTCTGGATCTTGTGAGAAGAGAACAATATCATCTGAAAATCTTAAGTGATTTAAATAGGCACCAATGATTTGTATTCCATCTTTTGCCCAGTGTAGTTTTGCTCTAACATATGCAGGTGGAACATGGACAGTAACCTCACAATCAATACAAAAGCTCCAAGTGGCGCAAAGAGCCATGGAAAGATATATACTTGACATTACAAGACAAGACAGAAAAACCTGCATATGGATTATAGAACAAACACAAGTACATGATATCATCAAGAGAGTAAAAGAACTGAAATAGAAATGGAAATGGTCACATAGCAAGAAGACCTGATGGCAGGTGGACCAAGGCAGTCATAGAATGGATCCCACTTGATAAAAAGCATCTGTGAAAGAGACCTAAAACAAGATGGATCGGCAACATCAGTGAGTATTGTGGGCCCAATTGGCAAAAGAAAGCTCAGGTTGAAAATATTTGGAAGAAGCCTTCATCCTGCAGATGATTTCAAGGATGGGAATTTTCAAGAATGCTTCTTCTTTTATGTATAAAACATAAACCAAACCTCCCTGTTGTCCTGTATGAATGAAGTATGCCTACTGTACTATGGAATAAGCAAAATGCTACCTTGCAGCTACCCATTTTATTTTATTTTTTAAAAAATAGTAATGTCGGACAAATCAGGGAAATGCATTTTCCAGTGTAATAAGTGAACATTCTTTGAAGGTTGCCAAGTTCCTCCTGCTGTACCAGAAAGTTATTATGTTGGTGGGACCACTTAATAAACTCCATTAACATAAGGCACTTGCTTACAATGTGATATTGGGATCAATGTTTGCTAACTCAGATACGTTCATATGACCATGTACACTTTGTTCTATGAATGATTAATCTGTAGGAAACATACTGTGTGAACTACCTTCAGGTGTTGGCTGTCACATATCAAATCAAGGAATTGTTGGATGAGAAGCATAATTTTGGAGCTGGGTAGGGCCAAAAATGAACAAATGAATGAATGAATGAACAAATGAATGAACGAACGAACGAACGAATGAATGAAAAGATCATACTCCCTTTTGGTTAATTCCTGATACTGTGAGGACATGTGGTTCCAAATTTAGTTTGAACCTCAATAATATGGCTTAACTCTTCACAGAACCCAGATTTCTTTCCTATGCCTTGTTATGTGTAATTGTTAGTTGGGAAGGATAATTGCAGCTTCTGGCATTATTCTTGATGTTATAGAGGAGCACAAGAAATAGGACCCAACTCAGCATACTGCCTAAAGCATCAGTGATACCCATTGGCAGTGCACGGTATGCTGCATCATCTTCTTAGCAATTTGCTTCTAGCTCACTGGCTTTCTCCAATGTCTACTATTCTCTCCACCTTGAAGGATGAGATATGGTTGCCTAAGGATGCTAGTGCACTTTAACTTTCCAAGTGGAATTACATATTTCTTACTTCTTCAAACAGACAATCTTGTTCTGTCTGCTATCCTCCCTAGGTTTCATTCTAGCATTTCATTTTTTTAATCACTTCATTTGGATATTTCACTTAGGTATCCAAATTCAAATACCCAAACTAATTTTAAACACATTAAGAAAAGCCTTTTATTACTGGAGAAAATCAAATTTTATGCATGACATATTAAACAGTGACTTCTGTAGTTCTGGTAAATTAAACTACGATGGCCATAACATAATGGGGTGAAGAATTGCTGATGTCTTCCAATAATTATATTCTAAGAAGGAAGAGGAAAATGTAATGATATAGAGGACATTATTATTATTATTATTATTATTATTATTATTATTATTATTATTATTATTATTATTATTATTATTATTATTATTATTATTATTATTTTAAAACAGAAAAACTTATATTATGAAAGCTATTTCTCCAGAATCAATTTTTAAAAACAAAGTTTTATTACTTGAAATATCATAGGAATCAGGCAGATTTAATCCAATATATAAGTGCTTTTAAGTATATTCCAAGCAGAACACAACCAGGAAAAATGGAGGCCTGTGGGTGTCAGCTACTCTTTGCTAACTCTTTACAATTTGAGTTAAAGATTGTAATAAATTTGGGTCTTCAAACTTTGTTCATTCAAAGCAATTATATTGTCTGCTGTCAAATGATCTAGAAGCAGTAATGCATGCCTGTTGAGTGGAATACAAAATAAATGGGCAAAAGTCATTTACTTAGATAGTAATGCTTAGTACTGAATCACAACCCAATTAGATACCTAAACTGTCTATCAAAGCCTTATTTACACAACCCAATAAATATATTTATAATTCCAACCTTAAGGTAGATCAGAGGTGGAGAATATTTGGCCATTCCCACCCTAGAAATTATAGTGACTTCTAGCATTATCCAGACATCACAGGGATGATGTATCAAAAATAAAGACAGGCTATATATCACTATAATGATGGCTGGATGGCACTATAAGATATTTAAATTAAAGGTACAGAAATGGCCATTAAGTTGCCATGTCTTGTCCATTCATGCTCCTACATATTTCAAGAAGAACAAACACAGAGGAATGAAGGATCTGTACCATAGTAGATCAGAGTAACCTATTGTGCCCAGAGGATTTATACACTGTTCCTTCTAAGCGGGGTATCATTTTCTTAAACAAGGATTCAAATTCCAAGCCTTCAGACTGTTGCCAAGCCTTCCTGAACATTATTTTCCTTTGGAAACAAGGGAAATATATGTATTAAATAAATATATTAAGCACACACATTCGTATATTTAACCACAGTACTTCAGCAATTCTGGTGTAAAGGCAGAGAAAGGCAGGAAACTAGCATCTGAAAAAAGAGGCAATACTTCCATGGCAGGACAAGGAAGGCTGCAAATCATTTCTGAAGGTTGCTGTACAATAAAGCATTTGCCTTTTCTGAGAAAAAAAAAGTTTTTGTTTACTTTTTGTATTGATCTGATGTGAAGAGTTTTCATTGCTCTTTCCAGAGTTCTAGACAAGCATAAAGAAGTAATGGCAAAGATTTATTTAGGTAGGTTTCGAAATCCCCTGCTTCATTCTCTTTCTCTTTTCTTGGCTAGCAAGTCGCATCGCTCCCTATTGTTTCCTTCCTTCTATGGGACAGCCTCGATAGTTATTAAATTGCTACCGTATATACTCGAGTATAAGTCGACCCGAGTATAAGCCGAGGGACCGATTTTCCCACAGAGAACTGGGAAAAATTGGTGACCTGCGCATAAGCCGAGGGGGCATTTTGGCTGTTCCTCCCTGGCCGCCGCCCCACCCCCGCCGCCGCCCCCCCCCCCCCCCCCCCCCCCCCCCCCCCCCCCCCCCCCCCCCCCCCCCCCCCCCCCCGCCACCCCCCNGCTGACTCGAGTATAAGCCAAGGGGGGCATTTTTCAGCCCCAAAAATGGGCTGAAAAACTCGGCTTATACTCGAGTATATACGGGGTATTTTTTTTATTTTCTTTCTTCAGTTTTAGTCCCTGACTAAATTGTTACTTATGCTATGCTTTAGTACAGAGGTAGGCAACCTTGGCTCTTTTATGACTCATGGACTTCAACTCCAGAATTCCTGAACCAGCATGGCTCAGCATGGAATCCTCTCCATTTCTCCTCAGCATGGCTGGCTCAGGAATTCTGGGAGTTGAAGTCCATGAGTCATAAAAGAGCCAAGGTTGCCTACCCCTGCTTTAGTAGATATTGGAAAGCTTTACTGAACATACAACAATATGTTTCTTGGGAAGGGAGCTGGAGTCATAATGAGCAATACCTCTCATATTAAACACCTAAATCACCACCACTTGTGTTCCAGAATGCTAATACCTTAAACTTGGAAAAGTAGTAATGTATTTTGAGATTTAGTTCACCTATGGTAATGAAAGAATGTTTTGAAAAAATGTTTAATGGCTATATCAGGAATTTGTAAACGGTGCCTTAGTCTCCAGAAGACACATTGGTGCCATTCGTGACTCACACGCCACTTGAAAATTAAATTAAAATTACTTTTCAGTAAAGATGTATAGCTGAAATATTGTAAGACCAACAACTGCCCTAGGTTTACACTAGATCACTGCACTTTCACAAAATACCATGCTAGAATTCTAAATTTTTCAGAAATTTTCCATAAGATTTCACAAGATCACAGAGCAAAATTATCAGACTGTCTACAATACTTTGTCAGAATAAGATGTCATAGTATTTCAAGACAGAGGTATCCATAGTGATGCTTACTGGCTTCCAAATAGTGGGAACAATTGGTAATAGAAGACTCACTCCTTTCGACACCATTATACAAGGTGGGCAATGCACTTTACAAAGAGATGAGCCTCTGATTGCCTAGTTGTACCCACCATTTTGAACCTAGTGACCATCACAATGGACACCCCTGTTTTACACTAAAATTGCCAACTTCACATAACATTTTGAACAATTTGAGAGGGGTGGATTTCATATGGGCCTAAAATTATTTCCAACGGGGTCTATATTCCTATGATTTTTTTTTAAAAAGCCTACAAATATTTAGTAATCTTTTCAAAAGAGATAGTGAAGTGCATCTATTATTCTACAATAAGAACATTTGTTAGTATAATAGAGCAAAAGTAAATATCTAAATTCATATTCTAAGATTTTTAACTGTTATTATTACTATGGTACCATACATATTAAACATAGTTAATATGTTTATTATGATGAAGTTGGGAAAGGAAATACAGCTTTTACCAGCCTGGAATGTATTAAGAACCATTTGCTATTTTTAAAATATTCAAATTGCAGGAGTCAGAACAATTTTAATAGCAAAAACTTGGCTTTCCAATTTCTTGGATTTTTGTTTTACAGTAATTACTGATGCCATAAAATAGATTCCACTCCCAGCCACCCCTCGTTCTGCACTTCAACATATTGTGGACATATGAGTGGATCCAGATTAGGTTCACTGAAACTGAAACCAAAGAGAGGTATGGCTAATGTGTTAAACTCAATGGATTTCATTAAGAAGCTTATTTATTTATTAAATTTATATCCAGTTTTTCCATACAAAAATAAATGTAACAGATATAATGGTATTCATAATTAAATTATTGATTAAAAAATATAACCAAATAAAATATATCCCACTGAATTTAATTTCCGTCAGGAAAATATATCAGAATAAAGTGATCTTTATGGTTTAGAGGATAAGATGAAGCAAACTGGCTTAGCTCACCAAATAAAAGTGGACGGAGAAGGGCTTCTTGGGAAGGTCCTATAACCGAGTTACTTTCATTTTTGAAAGAATGTGTTATTTCAAATAATTTGGCCTAAAATGTTTAGGGCTTTCTAATAATCCACATTTTGGTTGCAATAGCTACCTCCAGCTGTCCTTTATTAGTGATTTTATTAAAACACTTTGAAAGTTTTAAATCTCCTTTTTTCCAGGTTTTTGGCAATTGAGCCTTTGCTGCCATTTATTAAGTAACTATGGATTCCTTGATGCTCTCTCGTTAATTGCTTGTGGACATTTCATTACCCAACTAAGTAGCATTGTCAATGCTAGGGAAGGTGGATTTGCTCTCTATTTAATCTATAGTAGTTTAACCTTAGTCTCTCTCAGGGCTTTTTTTCTCATAGAACGCCCAGAACGGAGTTCCGGCATCTTTTTTGGATGGAACCTTGTAGGGTAGGTAAGGTGGGTTGTATGATTTGTGTGAGTTCTGGCACCTTTTTTAAAAAAAAAAAGCACTGGTCTCTCTCATTGAGTCTCCTCCAGCATACCCCTGAGAACAGAGTAATCCTATACAAGACAGGGGGATTCCCTATTTCCCGAAATACTGTTGGATTGATCTGAAACACCTCATCTTTGCCTGGATGAAGTTGGAACTGTTTGTGAGGACCACAGATGTTAATATAAGTCTTGAACACATTCTCTGAATTTAAATGAAATGGTAACTAAAGAGCTTGGTACTAAGCATACTGGTAATTCTAAACTGTAAATCTCTAAACAACCTCTCTTTTTAAATGGCTCTTTAAATTATGTAAATTGTTAATTATAGTCTTAGTCTGCTGATTAACAAATTATTTCTAGGTAAATTATCTATTTCTGCGGGTATCAGTTGTCCATAACTTCTGTAAGAAGCCAAAAAATAAACTCTTGTGCAGGGTGTAATGCAAACAGATCCATCTCTGTAAAACATACACAGTATAAACTTGGCTAAATAGCAGGTTCTTCTTTGGGGAAATTTGTCTACATCAGTGATTGTCTCATCCCAAAACTTCAGTCAGACTTCAGAAGTTATCCACTAATAGCACTAATAGCCGAATTTACAGGGTTTCATAAAAACAGATAAGCAAATCTAGTCGCATACAAAATGTTCTATGTTAGAAAAAGTTGCATATGAAAGGATCTAAACTGGGAAAAAAAGCATTGAAATCTCCCAATAGGCCAGAAAAATTGCCCTACTAACACACCAGATATCTATTGATCCTCATCACCTTAATCAAATATCTTTAAAAACCACCAAGAGAAGGCACTGGAACAAAGGGAAAGAACTGTGTTATAGGGAATTCTCACAGCAAGAAGCTCTGAAAAGCACTTTCAGATGGATTTGAGATGTGAAGGATCTCCGAGTTTCAAAATGCTTCCCTCCAGCACAAGATTGCTAATTATGACTCAATTTTGCAGCATATGAATGATGTCTGAATCTTTATCAGAATTCCTTAAGAACATGCCCACTGTGACTAGCAGTCATTTGCAATGTGTTTTCTTTTGTTTTTTTGAGACCGTTTATAACTATGAACAGCAGCTTTCATTATGTGTTAATCTATGTCACACAAGAAGCCTGGCAGGAGCCCTGAACATAAGGGTTGATTAGGTGAGGTTCAGCATGTTAACAAGTGATGCATTTTTCACATGGGGTACAACATTTCTGAGTTAAATGCTCTTATATCACTTGAGCAAAGACACACACAGTCACATAAGGTTTGTTTAAAAATAAATCCCAATTATCAACCCTTTAGGTAACATATATTTGTACAAAACAAATATCAGAAAACATTGCCCAAAAGTAAAATGCTAAAATGTAGAATCTTATTTGCTTTTTACTTACTTCTGCTGCATGTTGCTTTTTGATGGAAGTCAAACTGATAAAATTCAGGGAAACGCAGGAAATTAAACTAGCCAAACAATAAAACAAAAGATATGCCATCCAATGTACTAGAGGCATGAAGATAAAAGATTAAATATTTAGAAGAACATGTATTTTCTATTAAATCCTGCCAATAAAACAGGTTATAAAAAGAAATGAGCAATAAGCTTAAGGATGATACATAAAATTACCCAATTATGTATTTGACCAGAATATTCTATAGTCCTGAGAAATCTTGTCCTTATTACCTTTACAGATTAAATTCATGAAACAATGTCATGTATCATTGAATCATCTGAGTCTATACATGCATTGATGGTCTTGCTGGATAATTTTTCAAATTCAATCTTCATTTCCTATATCCAGCACAACCCTTTGTTTCAGATTCCTTATACTTTAGGCTGCATAACTTCTGTGTTCAATCAAAGGTGGTTTTGAGATCAAAGATTTGGATCCCTAGGCATGATTCCAAATCCTGAGATTAGAATTTAATCCAAGCCTGGATCCAAATAGTTGGCATGCTATCTTAAAGTCTCAAGACTGCATTGAGGGTGCATTTTGGGGTGTCAAACAAAGCCCTAAGGAAATTTGATTGAATGGCTTCATAATCCCTTAGGTTTGTACAAGTTGCATTCCATATAATAGTTGGGCAACTGTTTTATAGCCATAAACAATTTGATTGCTGCTGGAATATAATTTGTCCCTTGTTGGCTATAAAATTTAGTTACAGCTTATGTGTTCTTTGGGGCAATGGAAGTGGTGTAATTTACCTGGGCTGTTAATTTCCTAGAGGCCTGAAATACTATACCCAAGTATTTAGAACATTTCACCTGCTCTGATTCATGGGAATCAATTTCCCACTTGTTGTTTTGTTTTTTGTTGGAAAAAAAACCCCTTCAACTTTATATTTATCACAATTGATTATTAATTGTTCCTCATTACAGTAAGATTTTTAGTGCTTGCTTCCTGCCTATAGAAGACAAGGAGAGAAGAACTGCATCATCAGCATAGAGCAAAATTGGGAGATGTCTATCGGCTAATTTAGGTGCATGGATATCAATCCTCTGAAGGGTTTTAATCAACCCTTGAAAAGCAATGGTGCCAGAATACTTCCTCTTGACACTCTGAAGCCAGAAAGGTCCCTCCCCAGTTACATCTTACTCTAAGGCTGAATTTATCCCATACAGATAGTCCTCGATTTACAACAGTTTGTTTAGTGATCGTTCAAAGTTACAATGGCACTGAAAAAAGTGACATGACCATTTTTCACATTTATGACCATTGCAGTATCTCCATAGTCATGTGATCAAAATTCAGGCACTTGGCAACTGACTCACATTTATGATGTGAGCCACCAGGAGTAGTGGTGGCGCAGTGGGTAGAATGCAGTATTGCAGACAAACTCTATTCACTGCCAGCAGTTTGATTCTCACAGGCTCAAGGTTGACTCAGCCTTCTATCCTTCCGAGGTCAGTAAAATGAGGACCCAGATTGTTGGGAAAAATATGCAGACTCAGTAAACTTTTTAGAGAGGGCTGTAAAGCACCATGAAGTGGTATATAAGTCTAAAGGCTATTCCTATTCCTATGATGTATCCCTGGGTCATGGGATCACCTTTTGCAACCTTTTGACAAGCAAAGTCAATGGGGAAGCCAGATTCACTTAACAGCCATGTTGCTAATTTAACAACTGCAGTGATTCACTTAATAACTGTGGTGAAAAAAATCATAAAATGGGGCAAAACTCACTTAACAACTGTCTCGCTTAGCAACAGAAAAATGGGGCTCAATTGTGGTCATCAGTCAAAAGCTACATAAAGTTTATGAATTAGGAACAAGCCTTTTATCTCTAGAGGAACTTACCCTTGAAAGCTTCCTTGAAATCAATAAAGGCTGCATATGAATTCAAGTCAGGATGGTTTGTATATTTGCCTACCAGATGTTGAAGTACTAGGCAGTAGATTGTCCTGGTTGAAACCCTGCTTGTTCGGGGTCAATTATTTCCTTCATAAATAATTACCTGGCATATAATTTACTAATGATGTTAAATAGACTAAATGGCCTCCAATAGCCAGATCATTCCAATCACTCTTTTTATATAAAAAGACAATTATGGCTCTCCCCCCCCCACACACACAGTTTGGAATCTTGGTTGTGTGGCTAATATATGAAAATAAAGAGACCAATACAGAAGCTCACCAATTTGAATAGGATTTAATTAGCTCAGGGGATATAGTCACCCCCAGGGACCCTACAACACTTAAGCTAGTTAATGAGATTTTTGTCTTCCTTACATGTGACTGGGGACTCACTGTAGTGAGGATAATGGTATATCTGTTATTTAGGTGATAGCATGTGGATCACAATAAACTCTTGGAAGTGGCACACTCAGGTATTTTAGGGCATGGTACAATGTAATTATGAAATGTTGATATGTGAACAGTTTGTTATAATATGCCAAAATAGGGAAGGATTTTTGGTTTTTGTAACTTCAATTAGTGACCATTTTTCCCTCTGATCTTGAGGGTTTGTTGTTATTTTTTTCTTTTTGAGCAGGGTCTTATATTGTCTTTTGCCCTCCTTTAAAATTTGGGTGGAATCTGATGAATTTGCCTTGAGCAGAGCAGCATAGGAATCCAGCAATGCTGTTTTGGTGTCAAGGCAAGATTTTTCAAATCGACTCTTAGACTGCCATCCCTTCCCGATCATACTGGTATTTGTCTTTGTTACAAAAACGTTGGAGTTTAATTTAACTATGTGATCATGATATATACCAAGTACTCTATCATCTTGTTGGATAGTTGGGTCTGAGCAGTAGTGGAGAAGAGCAACAAAGATGATTAGGGGACTGGAGGCTAATACATATAAGGAGTGGTTGCTGGAATTGGGTATGTCTAGTTTAACAAAGAGAAGGATGAGGGGGGACATGATAGAAATGTTCCAATATCTCAGGAGCTGCCACAAAGAAGAGGGAGTCAAGCTATTCTCCAAAGCGCCTGAGGGCAGGACAAGAAGCAATGGGTGGAAACTAATCAAGGAGGGAAGCAACCTAGAACTAAGGAGAAACTTCCTGACAGTTAGAAAAATTAACCAATGGAACAACCTGCCTCCAGAAGTGGTGAATGCTCCAACACTGGATAGCCATTTGTCCGAAATGGTGTAGGGTTTTCTGCCTGAGCAGGGGGTTGGACTCGATGACCACCAAGGTCCCTTCCAACTTTATATTATTATTATTATTATTATTATTATTATTATTATTATTATTATTATTATTATTAATAATAATAATAATAATAATAATAATAATAATAATAATAATATGTGAACAACCGGTTCTCTGTGTGGATGCTGCTTCTGGAAGTCCATTCTGGGCCTGGGCAAGAAAAAATTAGCTACTGGTTCTGCTGAACTAGTGCAAACTCGCTGAATCCCACCACTGGGTCTGAGTATCCCCCTAAGTTACAATGAGCTGAAAAATATGCAATATCTTTCTGTGAGTAAAACCATTGAACTATCCTACCTTCAAGGTGGCTATTCCATCTGACCGTATAAGAGCTACCTCTCATCAGGCATTGTAAATGGGCCTTAACTTGGTTCCTAATTAGGCCTTGCATAACTTTAAGAATTAAAGGGAGATCATCACTTTCAGAGCTGGGGACTGGGCCAAAATGTTTAAAGGAAGGGGCAAGATCTCTAGAAATGATTAGATAATTCATAGTAAATAATTTGTGAGCTGACCAAAATATATATTGCCTGAGGATATCCTTTCACACACAGCCATTTAATAGAATGACAGCATTTTAGCGAGCTCTTTACTCTTCTATTTTAGCTACTTTTATTTAACTTTGAAATAGTTTACTTGGAGATTTCATTTCACGTCAATTAATAATTTTATTCCCCTGTATTTTAGAATTAAGATTACTTGGTATTTTAAAGCCTGGAATATAACTGTTTGTTCCTAACACCTACTGAGGGTATGAGGCAGCAATGGCTACAAGGCAGGGACAAAGAAGAATTAAAAGAGAAAGACTAAAGGAAAGAACAAGCCTGATATGTCATAAAGAGAAAATTCCAAGCACTCTGAACACTCTAAGCCTTCAGACAGTTATAACTGAAGGATTTATTCCAGCACAAGAAGGTAGTAGGGTAAGTCCTCTTTTCCTTTCCTTTTGCTCTGCAATCTTCTCTCATAAATTCTACACCCTATTATCAAATGAGAAGTGGATGATTTCCCTTCCTCCAATGACAATGATGAGGCTTCAGTGGGGAATAGAGGAGAGGGCACATTTAAAGCCACAAGTAATTTAAATGTGGGGGTGATTGGCTAAGGATTGCTTTTTAACTGCTAAGATAGTTACTGTAATTTTCGATCAGCTATCGGGTTCCAATCTGAAAGTAGATGAACGTAAGGCTATAATGGAAAAAACATGTAACTAAAACTGTCAAGGAGTCAGCTCTACCAACTCAGTTATTCAGAATTTACTCAAAATCCTTCTGCTGCAACAAGACCCCACATATATGGCAATTGTCAGGGGGTAAGCTAGTCTTGCAGTGACATCCAGATTTTGGTCCAGATTTCAATTAATCCTCTTAATGAGGGCAGGTGGCAAAATAGATGAGAAGCCTCACACTGCCTTTCACAACTCCTTTACTGCAGGGTATATTCCAGTGAGCTTACAGGACTCTCCTGGCTTTCCAGATGGTGTGGACTTCAAAGAATAATATTGATTTTTAGGCATTTTGCCTTCAATGATCTTTAAACTTAAAAACATTTTCTAGGGGAGGATTTGAAATTACACCAATGTGTGTCTTTCACAATACTAGTGTAGGGCTTCTGTGAAATTCTGGGAGGAGAGCCAAGCACACAAGACAGGATGGCATAAACCACAGAGTTCATAAACTCAGCCAGCAATTACCTACACAGCAGAATGCTCCACCAACTCCAAGGTCAGATCCAGATAAGCACAGGAGGCATAACACTTTTGATTTAATTAAGGAGAAGATACAGTCATCAGTCGACCCCATGGAGGAAGAGAAATAACTAGCTCAGTTGTTTCACACCCTCTCTACAGAAGATCAATAATTATATGCAAACTTGAGGCAATTAAATCAATGCTTCAATCAGTAACTGCTGCAACTGAGTTTCTCAACACTTTGCCATCCTCCCACTGTCCTCCTGTTGAAAAGCTGACAAGTTCATTTTCTGAGTGCTTAACACTCCCCCCCCCCAAAAAAAAATTGAGAAGGTGCTTCAGCCCAAAACTTATTCAGATAAATGAAGGAAACACCAAGTTGATCAACATAACACAGCCCTTTTACGACATTCCAGATGTTCATCCCACAGGTAACACAGAAAGTTCTTGACTTACAACTGTAATTGAATCTGGAATTACGGTGGTAAGTTGTGGTGCTCATTAAACAGGTCATCACGTAACTATGTCTGATTTTATTACTATTTTAGCAAATGCTGTGGTCATTATGTAAATGCTGCAGTTGTTAAGTAAAAGCCACAATCACCAAATGAATCCATGTTCTTCAATAGACTTTTTTTTTTGCCAAAAACATGAAGTAAATGCTGGAAACAAGCAAAAACACTGAAACCCATGGTAATAGTAGCCATAAATGCAGGCTAGTTGCCAAATGGCCAGAATGTGATCTTGTGACCTCAGGAAGGGTTGGTGCATCCAATAGAAATTTTGGGAGTTCCATTTGGCCTTGTTTGCTCTGCCCATGAAACTTCTTCTCTGACAAAGTCTGCTCTTAGGTGGGCCCAGAACAAGCAGACTCAGAGTTTCTTGGAGTTTTGTCCAAATTTGATAAAGTTAGGGGAGAGAGGGAGGGGAGAGAGAAAGAGAGGGAGAGAGAGAGGGAGGGGAGAGAGAAAGAGAGGGAGAGAGAGAGAGAGAGAGAGAGAGAGAGAGAGAGAGAGAGAGAGAGAGAGAGAAATGAGGTATTTATCTTGCAAGAAACATGGAAGTTGGTGGAATTTTCAATTTCCAACTATTTTTTTCTACCAGTCCTTGCACAACCTAGCCCCAGAGATATCAGACTCAAAGAGGGACTTGATCTATTTATAGCTTCTAACTTATTGTATTCAAATTGTAACAGAATCACCTCAGGTTAAGAATGCTATATCAGCTTTGTCAATCTTTGAACAATTTCTATCTTCCTCCTCAGCAGCTCCATTCACAGGTTACCTAAACCTAGAACCAGGTTTATGCCTTCCTTACTCTTTGCTGAATAAGTTTCCAAGTGGCATGCATTCTAATACAGGGGGATTTCAATGCAAGAATAGGTTATAATGATGAAGTCCTCTATGGATGCTCCAACGCTTCTCCTCCAGAACAAGGAATTGAGCCATCATTTAGGTCCAAATTCTTCAAAGTTAGAAAACATAACCTACTTGGCTTTAGGCTTAACCTATAAAACTCAAACAACATTTATTCTTTCTCAGGTCTAACAAAGCCAAATTATCCAGTTTTCTTTCTAATTCTGTGTGTATAACTTCTGTCTTACTCTCCAAAATGTCTACCTTGTTATTAATTTGTTTTACATTTCCAGACAATTGTTTTACTGAGCTTTCCATCTTCTTAACTTCTTTTTCATCTCCTCTTTCATCTTTAGAATTCTTCTTAGAAGTCAGTTTAGTATCAAATGATTCAGCTAACATATTGCCCAGTTATTCAAACATTTTCTGAAGCAAATCTGGTGTAATTCTTCTCTCTGCAGGTTGCTGAAGCAATCTTTTTCTTCCGTCTACTTTTTTTTGCCACTTTTCTGGTAATTGTCATTATGGTATTGTAATCCCAAAATGAAAGTGTTTCACAAGGAAAAGAAATAAAGGCAAGTTCCCCCTTCTTTTGTTTCTGGCTTTTTTAAGCTCCTTTTGTCTCAAATAGCACTATGTTGTTACAGACAGAATGATAGTCTGACTCATATTATCTTTCTGTTTTGTCTTGTAAAATCCAATATTATTCTGCATTATTTAATAGTAAACAAAGAACATTCTCAAGAAGATTTGTTTGTCTAATTTAATTCCAATTTATTCAAAAATACTTTCATCATAAAATAATTTTTCAAAATAACTATCTCCTTTATCCTTTTAAAACTTCCTTACATTCACTCGTTGTTAAGCTTTCTTCAAATATTATTAAGTCTTAAAACTTTTTTCTTTATTCCTTTGTAATCAGGAAAAAATATTAACTCATCAAGCAGATTTTTTTTGTGCAGTTCAGAAACTCTCTCTAGAGCTGTAAATTAGTTATGTCCAAAAATGTTTAAGAAATGGGGCATGTGTAAACCTTGTATCCATTTAGGCTGCAATACAACTATGATCTTGATTGAAATCCCTCAACTCCAGTCATACAACTCATGAACTTATTGTAAAGAGCTGTCCAGAGTGCAAGTGGGTGATCTCTTGAGCTCTCCTTTTTCCAGACAGACTTCACTATCCAGAATTCACTGTATAGTCATTGATCTGGACCCACTCCTTCAGGGCAATCTAGTTTGCCATGAATCCTTATTGGAAGCTCCAGAAAACTGCATGGTGGCCATTAGGAGTCAAAATTTGAAGGCATATTCCTCTCAAAGGATATGAGTTCTATTGTACTTTTTGCTTCAGGCTCTAAATACTGTTTTACAATACTTTACTTTAAACCTTCTTTCCTGATTCTATTACCTTCCAGAAAGACTTAATTACACCAGATCAGCTACTTTTCAGCTTTCTCCCCCCTCTCCCCACCTGCCCCTTGCCACCACTGCAAATTATTTTCTCTCCTTTCATTCATTTCTGTACAATATGTCATCTACTAAAAAAACTTTTCTCTCAGCTTTACTGTCAATCCTGACTCAGTATTTCTGGAGTTAGAGAAATAACAAATTATGCTGTATGGATAACATTCATTTCCTCCTAGTGTTTGGCAAGCAGAAAATACAATATCCGTTACTTGGCAATTGAGCACACATCAGTGCTGCTGGTATCTATTTACACAAGAAAGTAGTGGTCTGTTAGTTCACACTGATTTATAACCAGCAAAATATGTCAATAAGGAGATTCAGTATGACTGTTCCTAACAGATTATGAGAAACTTGGGACTCACTGAAGTTTCAGAAATAATGTTAGGTATTAGCAACTATATTTCATTGTTTTCCTGGAGGCAATGGAATGGCTATCTTCTGTAGCCCAGGTAAATGGGAAATCAAGTCCTATTGTTCCCAAATGACTTTATTCATAATGGATGGAATCAGGAGAACTGAAATCTAACTTATCTGGAAGTTGCGGGTTCATAAGGTTGTTTGAAGGAATCATAGTTATTGGTCAAACTGGCTTTTTTGAAATTGCCAATATCTACAGTTTAATTCCTGAGAAGCTGTATTGAAAAGGAGAAGCAGCCACTGCAGCAGTAGACCACATCTAGGCAGGAATGCATTAATGTTATTTGTCACTTTTCTGTCCCAGAATACTATCCTTTCGCTCTTCCCTACCTTTTTACCTTTACAATAAACCCTGCTTTTTAATCAAGGTAGGGGAAGTATCATTCACCAAGGGTTATAAATTAACTTGAAGGGTGGTTTGGGATTTTCATTCCATTTTCCAAGTTACATCCATCAAGTTCACTGAGTAATTTAAACTCGAATCTAGCCTTATTAGGGCAGACTGAAATCTGGGACAGTGTTCAAAGAGACTCATCAATAAATGTGTCTACAAAATCCCTTTGTGATATGAATGGCTTGTGTAGATTTGATCTTTTCACATTTTAGTATTCCCCTGAACATTGCAGAAATTGGGCTAATCATATATTTCTTGCTGGTTTGTAGTCCTGCAAAGTCCAGTACATATGAGAATGTGTTCCAAGTGAAACAGAGGTCAAATCTTAGGGAAAAAAACTGCCCCAAGGCAAAAAATCCAAAGCAAATGAGACACACAATAAAAGAGCATCTTTTAACCTTTGAACAGACTGCCAGCAGCCTCATCACAATTGTTACTGCAGGGGTAGGTAAACTGTAGCTCTAACATCATGTGCATCCCTTTGGATCTTAGTCTCCAAAGCCTCTGTATAAGCAAGCAATTAAAGCTGGGACTGCTAAAAGAAAAACCTACTCAATTTTCAAGTTCTTTCTGCATTCATTTTTCTTTGCTTTCCCCATCACTAACTGCTGCAAACCACTGCAAGATTAACATTGCAACTGAATGCATTTGTATGTGATGAAACACCCATCTAATGGATGTTATTTATGAGTAATCATGTATGCTCATATTTATAATTCTGTTTATGGGATACGCTGTGCAGTAGTGCTAGAAAAGAAAAAAATAGGTTTCTTTGGAAAATGTGAGGGTGACTGTAATTTAGACTCTAGATTCTAGAAATATATAAGGCAGCAAGCAAGTTGAGAATCTTCAGGAGCCTCATTTCAGCATATAAATGGGCACATAAGAACAATAAATAATTTGTTGGACAGGATATTAGCTTATTGGCAAGAGAGAAAACAAAGAGTTAGATGGCCTTAAGCCCTGGGTTTCAGGAGACCAGACAATTCAGTGATAAAATTGGCATCAAAGATGTGGGTGTCAGAACTCAGACAATCCAGCAGGAAAGAAGAGGAGAAAGTTAATTTCATAAAACATTAAGAAATTGTTGTGAATGAACCAAAAGAAGAAAGAAAGGAGAAAGTAGCCACACTCCAGCTCTTTATCTAGTATGAATTCAGCAGCTTCCTGAGCAAAGAGAAATAGCAACAGAAAGAGAGCAAAGAAGATTTCAGTCAAAAGACAAGAAGGAATAAGAGGAAAAGAAAGAGGATGGCTGGGCATACCTACTTTGATTTCTCATCCTATTTGTTTCTTGCTTCAGTCGAACCCACAAGGTTTAGGTTTTTTTAATTGCTTCAAATACAGAAAGAAAGAAAGAGAGAGAGAGAGAGAGAGAGAGAGAGAGAGAGAGAGAGAGAGAGAGAGAGAGAGAGAGAGAGAGAGAGAGATTTTAAAAGTACACAAAAAGGAAAACATAATGGAATGACCAAATCAATAATGAAAAACCAAAAACATTAATTAATAGATTATTTTGATATACATTGCACCTCACAAGGTGGGATCTCCTATCATATTAGTCCCAAGACCGGGGGGGGGGGGGGGAGGGGGAGAACCATGCACAAGGAAACAACAACCAGCAACTTAATAGCCGGTCATCAACACCCCAACTGACAACTAAAAGCCACACACAACCAGGCACCACGTAAATACTACACATGGAACAGCCTGATGCACAGATTCTGGAGAGAAAGAAATTCCCTGAGGATGGGCTCCAGCATGTGTCTAAAAGGTTGGACAACTAAAACTCTGGTCCCAGTGACTGCTCAGATTGGATCCAAGAACCATGTTTTTTATGCCTTTGTTAAAATGAATAGGTTGGGTCTAATTGCAATGTCGGGGAAGATCAGCCTCTAGACTTTGGACAGAACCGTAATTACTTGTTTGGCCAGGGCAGAGATATATAGGTAGTCCTTGACGTACGATCACAATTGAGTCCCAAATTTCTATTGTTATGTGAGACATTTGTTAAGTGAGTTTTGCCCCGTCTCACAACCTTTCTTGCCACGGTTGTTAAGTGAATCACTGCAGTTGATAAGTTAGTAACCCGGTTGTTAAGTGAACCTGGCTTCCCCATTGATTTTGCTTGTCAGAAAGTCGCAAAAGGTGATCGCATGACCTTGGGGCACAGCTACGGTCATAAATATGAACCAGTTGCCAAGCATCTGAATTTTGATCATGGGGATGCTACAAAGGTCGAAACTCTGAAAAAATGTTCATAAGTCACATTTTCAGTGCTGTTGCAACTTTGAACGGTCACTAAATGAGCTAGGCTACAAAAATGCTACAAAAAAAATGCTACCCAGAAAACTGCTGGAAGTAGTCTCCAGGAATCAAAACTGACCTGAAGAGGCAATTATTTTCCCCCATTGCTGCTGCCTTGCTGACTGCTAAACAGCTGATAGGTACTGTATATGTTGGCAGAAGTGACCCAACTCTACATCTGCTTCTAGTCTTTTTATTGTCTTCAATAGCAACCCCTCCACCCCTTCTTGGCTGCATTCACGGTGAATCTTCTCCCCAACACAATCCTGTTCCTGCATAAGCATTTATCCCTTTTCCTTCAGTTTCTCAGATGGCTTGGCTTGATTTTCCATATATTATGTAGTTATTAAATGTGAATCTAATTGGTTAGTAATTAAACTCATTTATATTTATTTGATGAAATTAGGTTGCAATCTAAATGGGTAGTCACTGGCATGATCATTCAGAATAGGGTCATTTGCTGAAAGACAACCTGAAAAGTTCAATATCATATACAAATAAGCCATCATCACCAACACTTTAATTGTAATCATACTTATTTATTTATTTATTTATTATTTAGATTTATATCCCGCCCTTCTCCTCGTAGGACTCAGGGCGGCTGACAATCAATTAAAATACATAGATAACAATACAAGTTTAAAATTAATTAAAAGAAATATTAAAGATTGTCCAATTTAAAATATTGATTAAAACCCCTCTAAAAATTACCCTAGGCCAGTCCTGCAAGCTGGA
>NW_015387095.1:223507-225481 GCF_001527695.2 Protobothrops mucrosquamatus
CCCCTGGTCACGGCCGACAACTGGTCTTCCAGCGTCAGCCGCGAATCCAGGAGGACACCCAAGTTGCGTACCCTCTCCGAGGGGGCCAAAGTTTCGCCCCCTATAGTCAGCGATGGAATCAGCTGACTATGCCGAGGCGCCGGTAACCACAGCCACTCGGTCTTGGACGGGTTGAGCCTGAGTCTGTTCCTCCCCATCCTTATTTATGCTAGTGGATAAATGTGGGTTTTAAGGTTCTATATGCACAGCGTTCATATTCAGTTACATGTATTTTTATTTCTCAGCAGCATAGATAGACCTCACATTTTAAGGTTCATTGCATATAAGAACATAACAGCTAAAAAACAACAATCCCCTTTTCAAGGGTGTCTCTGTACCGCAGGATACCATTCAGCAAGTTTTCTTCTAAGGGCAGCAGTTGGTCTGTTCTTTGCTTAGTAGGTCCCTGACACTCACTGCTAACCATGTTTTAGATCTGGGAAGCCAAAGCACTCAAGTCAGCTTTCAGTATGTGTATTATTATATTAGTGCAGAGTAACACCAATTAAACCTGTTAAAGTACAGGGGATAATAAATAATTCACACCTGTCCTGTCATTACATTCTGGGCTGCACAACCTTGCAAATACCAAATGAAATGACTTGGGAAGGTATTTTTGTTGGTGTCAGGGAGGTGGCATGATCAATCTATTGTATTGAGTTGGACGTGGGTGCTATTATCTGTTGCACTGCAGACATCCAATGTTTTTCAGGTTTAGTTGCTTTGGTACTAACAAAGTACAATGACTTAAGTTCAGAAGTCAGTTGTGCTATTTTTTGCTCAAAGTGCAAAATGAATAAGTGCATGAATAAGTAAAATAAAGGTGGTATCACACAAGAATATGTTCCTAATTTCTTGGAAAAATATGTCTGTGATTCAAGCTAGTATTTTTAATTAAACACTGTAGAATAATGTTCTAAAGAAGTCTTACTTGTTTATGCAGCAATCCCAGATGTATATTGAATCTTAACTTCTCCTCATGAAATTAAGCAGAGAAACTGAACTGATTTCCTGAGAAGTGATGCAAGTATGAAAGAAATCAGTGTGGGAATTTTCAGGCTTCATGCATTTATAATATATTCCACTTTAAAGAAAAAAGAAAATGAAGGAAAAGTGTCTCTATTGGTATCATTTTTGGGAGGAAATGGAAAAGTAATAGCCTTTCCTAGGGGGAACATTTGTGCCAAAGTTCAGATAGATACAATTTTGTGTGAAAGGTGTCCTTAAGAAATGCCGTTGTCCTTTCCTGAATAGTCAAATTGAGCATTCTGATTTTCCAATCTCTTTGGGTTATCAAATGCTGATTGAAAGGATGACTAAAGATGACTAATGCATTGTTGATATTTGAAGTAGTAAATTGAATAAATATTTGATATTTGTAAGGTCTTCACTTGGGTTCCAGTTGGAACCAAGATCTTTGTCATGGATCTGCCCCACCCACCCCTGTCCAGATGTGAGTTCAGAGGAAGAGGATGAATTTGAGTCTGCAGAGGGAAGTGCAGAGCTGAGTGTTGGTCAGGATCGGGGCTCAGAGAATGCTAGCCTGATAGAGCAGCCTCAGCTGGGTAGATTGGATGAGTGACAGGCTGACTGAGGTGAGCCATAGCTGCAGCAAGTTGGCCAGGAGGCTCCAAGCCAGGCCTGGGAGCAGCTGCTGCCCATTAGTACTAAGGAGGAGAGAATACAGGCACAATGGTGGTCAGCTAGACTACTCATGAGGAGGCAAACTCACCTTTCATAAAGGGCTGCACTGGCTTTGCCTACTTACCTCCACCCTGAGGATTTGAGTGTTGATGGAGCAATGTACCCAGAATTGTGCTTGTGGTGTGTTTGAAATAATAATAATAATAATAATAATAATAATAATAATAATAATAATAATAATAATAATAATAATAATAATAATAATAATAATAATAATAATAATAATAATAA
>NW_015387095.1:225587-230448 GCF_001527695.2 Protobothrops mucrosquamatus
AATAATAATAATAATAATAATAATAATAATAATAATAATAATAATAATAATAATAATAATAATAATAATAATAATAATAATAATAATAATAATAATAATAAAGTTGGAAGGGACCTCGGAGGTCATCTAGTCCAACCTCCTGCTAACCTGGCCTGTCTGACTCCTGGATTACTTTCCTGGATTTTGTGTGTGCTCATTGGACTTGATTACCCAATGACTCTTGTATTAAACTAGGAATCTGAACCTGTGCAACATGTGCTTTCTGAGCACCTATTTTTTGGGGGGCGGGGTTTGGATAAATACCTGTAGAACTCTTGCCATATGTGTGTGTTTGGATGGGGAGTGGAACAGCACAATCTTTTTGTTCATCTTATCATTTTTTAGGAGACTATCCAAAGGGTGCATATAATTGCATGGCCACTGCCATGTTTTTAGTGTCCATCAATCTTTCTATTACATGCTGTAGGACTCGAAATTTGATTCTCTCTCTCTCTCCCTCCCTCCCTCCTTATAATTGGCTCAGCAAAAGAATTAAGCTCTGGAAGACTTCTGGTTTTGCGCGGTAGTGACTGGTCATGGGCTTGCAGATTCTCTGCATCCCTGCGGTTAATTTCGCCCTGCCTGGGGACCCTAAATGGATCTAAGTTGCTCTGGAGAGGCAATGAAGAAAGAAGGGTGCTCCTGTGATTCTGCCATTTGAATTCCATGGATCTTTATCTAACTCCAATCAGGTGCTAACCATTAGTTGAGAAGTGTTATACATTGTTTCTTGCAGTGAACTGGTACTTATGTTTAATATTACAATACTAATATATTTTAATACGTATGCTAGCTGTTTCTCTGTAACAAGCTTCAGTGCAGGGAACCTTATTGTGCGATTTTTGTGCTGTTCTAGACGTTCAGTAATCTGTTATTTCAATTCATCATATTTTTTAGTCAGAGGGCTTTATTTTTCTAAGATGGTAAAGGAGAGAGTGCCTGGTTTAGGAATGAATAACAGAATAACAAAGTTGGAAGGGAACTTGCAGGTCTTCTAGACCAATTCCCTGCTTAAGTAGGAAACCCTGTACCATTTCAGACAAATGATTGTCCAATCTCTGTTTTAAAAAATTCCAGTGTTAGAATATCCACAACTTCTGGAGGCAAGTTGTTCTGTTGATTAATTGTTCTAACTGTCAGGAAATTTTTCCTTAATTCTAGATTTGTTCTCTCCTTGTTTGGTTTCCATCTATCCATTCTTGTTCTGCCTCCAGGTGTTTTGGAGGATAGGTTGACCCTCTCTTCTTTGTGGCAGCCTCTTAGATATTGGAAGACTATCATGTCACCCTAGTCTTTCTTGTCATTAAATAGACATATTCAATTCCTGAATAGATACTGAAAAGGAATCAACATCTATGTTGGCTTCCTCTACTGCTGATTCCCCCTAATTTGCCTATGCAGTCTGAGCTATTTCTGGAAAGGCTTTGTTTTCTTTGCCCTCAACAGACCTTTGAAGTTTTTTTTCTAATTCTGTTTCTGTGAATATTGCATCTTATGTTATAAATCAATATTGATCGGCTAGTCTCCTGTTGTTTTTTATTTTGGATATGTTCATTCCAGAACTGGTGCATACTTTCAGATAACCTCTTCTTGCTGAACTTAATTTGTAACCACAGATCATTGTTTCTTTGTTTTTAATCTTTGTATATTTGGAATAGTTAAATAACTTTTCTTTCAATAGTCCTGCAGCTGTTTTCCTTGGTTTCTCAGTCAATAATCCTGAGTCCTGTACCCATTTGTCATCAGATGTCCAGGTACTCCAAAACCTAGTGCAATTCTTGTTGATCTGAGCAACAACCAAACCAGTATGGACTCATATAAATTTCATCTCACCATATTACTAATGGGATACAAATTCTTTGTGTGGCTTCTCTGATGAGACCTGTCCAATATGGTAGAACCTCTGGCATAGCTCTCGTCTTCGTTAGAGCACACAATCCCCTCAACCATATCAAGATACTGCCTCAATGGGGATCAAGGTAGTGCCTCACGGGGCAAATTATTATTACACTTAGGATAGGAAACAGGAGGTAAAGAAGCTTTTAAGTTCTAGTAAGTGCATGGCAAAAGCCTACAAATCTCTCACTTTTGATTCTCAACTAAGCTAAATATTGCACATTCTGAATGCAGTGAATCATGTATGAGCCTCATCAGGACTTCACTAATTTCCTGATTTTTACAGTTCATCTTAATCTGGAAAAGATTTCAAGGCATCTGGTAGGCCATAAGACATGTCTACTGGGCTTCAAGAAGATTGGCAAGTTAAAACATTTGCAGAGTGAAAGAAACGAGATGGAAATTGGCTCTGGTTATTGATGTCAAAGGATTTTGACTCCAGTTTGGCAATGTTGTATGCAAAAGTGATGCATATATCATTGCTTTTAATATGATTTTTATATACCTCTCTCCATCACCCTCTTCACTGACTGCATGGCTGGTTGCACTGTCTTAAGTGTAAATGGCTACTAGCTCCATCTGGACATCTGTTGAGGGCAGATTGCCCTCTTTTCAGCAAATTAACAGATCTACTTTTGATGACATTAAATGTTGCTCCATAAAACTGGGCATTTTTAATAACATTTTCTTCACATACACAATCTATATGTCAATGCTGCTAATATTGGATATTCTTGCTTTGACAAAATATGCAGAACTGTCTGGTATTTTTAGAGTTAACTTAGATGATGCTGGGAGGGAGAAGAAAGAATGTGTGTAGAGTGTAATTACACGGGCTTCAGAACGGAAGTGAACCTTTGCCCCCCAGGCTGATTGGAGAACGTGATTTATGGCTGCAAAATAGAGGAGAGGAATAGGCAGGAATGTTATGTGCCAGGGGAGGGGAATTTAGATCTTGGCATCCATTCATGCTGTGCTGATGCTCTGATACACAAAATAAAGACTTTTTAGGATAAACAATGCCTGGAAGTTCTTTTAAGTGTTTCATTAGTCGGAACCATGACACTAGAGTGCCATATTTGTTGAAAGAATATCAGTTCTGAATGGGGTACCAAAAACAATATAAAATAAATGATTGCTTCCAGAGAATTGGAAATATATAGCCCATTCTGCATTCTTTGTATTGTGCTGAATTTAAAAACTTGCTTAAGAATTAAATTCTTAAAACTGGATATGCAAGCAACTCCAAAGAGCACAGTAGGTAGAATAAGTCAATGACTGCACATTATTTTGCAGCTGTAAGAAGAATAAATACCTTTGGTCCATATAATGTATTAATGACTGTTGGATTCAAAGATATTGTGAATTTTAAGTAACTATTGAAGTTTGACCCAAATACAATGATTGTTATTATTTTGCAGATTGTTCATATATATAAAACTTTTTCTAATATTCATCCACCCTCACAGAAATATACATATGGACATCTGTGGATGTCACAATTTGCTTATGTGTTTGTCAAGGCTGAAATTACCTACCAGTAAGAAATTTCAGAAAGGGTTTTAAGTCAAACCAATTTTATTTTAGATTAGAGTTGTTTGAGCTTATGCATACAAACACAAGTGCAAAATCCAGGTCATAATAATTTTCTTTGAAACTGACTAGGAAAAATACAGAGTAATGGAAAAAATGAGGCACCCAATTGGTTAGAATTATTATTTTTTTTACTCCACCTTTTTTACAATAAAACCTATTTCTTTCTTCTAAAAGAAGGAAACTTTCTTTTCATTCTCCCAGGGAAGATATCTGGCTCCTTTTAACCTTCACATAGAGTGAAAGTGATCCAATGGTTGGAATCTTATCCAGATGAAAAACTGCTTAATTATCCATTGTCCAGCACTCCAACTTTGTGTATCCATGTACAATTACTAGCTCTGAATTTAACTTATTTGGGTGAGAAGGATTTGTGGACCATGGATAGTGAAATAAACACAACTTCTTTTCTACTTCTGTCAAAACTTTTCACACAACAGCAGAAGTAAAACTTGCACCAGGATGTCAGGACACCCATATTGCTATCAGCATTAATAAGTGAAGACATGCATGAGAAGAAATGGCAGAACTTGGGATGGAATGAAAAGAGGGATCAGCCTAGAACAGAGGTGTCAAACTCACCACGTCACATGAGTGTCGTGACGTATCACAACTTTTTTTGCCATTGCCAGCAATGGGGTGGACGCGGTTTCACTGATGCATCTGGCCTGCGGGCCAGCAATTTGAGACCCCTGGCCTAGAATCTCTATGTAGCCACAAGTGAAGCCTAATCCCCACCCTTGAGTTCTATTGACCCTTAATTAACTCTAACCAGGTGCTGACCATTAGTTGAGAAGAATCATGTGCATAGGCTTTTATAATAAATTAGCTTAACTGAACCTTCATGTGTAGGCCTGGTCTTTTGCACCTGACAGGACTTGACTCTGGATATAATCTGAAATAGAATATTTGAAGTATAAATATTCCAATATATAATCTATACATAACACATGTAACATATGACGCCCATGGACACCTTGTAGGGGAGATGGGGCGTTGTCTTACCTGAACGCCGTTTCTCAGCACGGAGATGGATAATCCACGATAGGGTTAACTTAATCCTCCTGCCCAATCAGATCAAGTCAGCCAAACTTGCCACGCCTGTCCTGGGCCTATCTTCCCCCAGTTTTTGATGAGGACGCAGCACTGGCTGACAGCATGACGTATTGGCTCACAGACTAACCCATAGGCCTAAGGACCTACTTGGGTGGGGGTGGATTATCCATCTCCGTGCTGAGAAACGGCGTTCAGGTAAGACAACGCCCCTTCTACAGCACTGGAGATGGATAATCCACGATAGGGACATACCAAAGCTCATTGTCCTTACGGGAGG
>NW_015387095.1:231232-232360 GCF_001527695.2 Protobothrops mucrosquamatus
CACGATCTCCTGGGCCCTATGGAAAAGGGAGTTGACTTTGGGCACGAAGGTGGGGTCTAAGCGAAGGACGACCCGATCCCGGTGGAATACACACAGGTCTTCCCTGACCGAGAGAGCCGCCAACTCAGAGATCCGCCGGGCAGAAGTAACCGCTACTAAGAAGGCGACCTTGATGGTCAAGGACCTCATGTCGCACGAATTAAGGGGCTCGAAAGGGGCTCTAGTAAGCGCTTGAAGAACCCTCGGTAATTCCCACGAGGGGTACCTGTGTACCACGGGGGGTTTAATATTAGTGGCACCCTTGAGGAAGGAACGGATCAGAGGATGCTGACCCAAGGAGGCAGTATCACCGCAAGAAAGTACGGTCGAAAGAGCCGCAACTTGCCTACGTAAGGTATTTGGTGCTAATCCCTTGTTCAGACCACCTAACAAGTACTCTAATATGTGTGGAACGGTGAGTTCTGATGACTGAAGTTGTCGCGAGGAACACCATTGGCAAAAGTTCCGCCACGTTGCATCATAGATGCGGTTAGTAGCCGGTCTACGGGCTGCTTGGATCACCTCAATGACCCCCGAAGAGCATGACTCCTGCGTTCGGATCTGGCGTTCAAGTGCCAGACGGCTAACTGGAGCCATTGAGGGTCCGGGTGCATCAGGTCCCCCTGTGTCAGGGCTATCCTGTCTGGGGGAATCTTCCAAGGGTGTGACTGGGAAAGGCCGACTAGGTCAGTGAACCAAGGTCTCCGCGGCCAGAAGGGGACTACTAGGAGCACCTCTGCCTTTTCCTGCAGAAGTTTGCGTATGACTGCAGGAAGGAGGGGAAGGGGAGGAAAGGCATAGAGTAGGCCGTCCGGCCATGATGTCCGAAGGGCATCTATTCCTTCCGCCTCCGGTGTCAGAAAGCGTGAAAGGAACCGTGGGAGCTGTGCGTTTGACCTGGAGGCAAAGAGATCTATGATGGGCATCCCGAATCTGTGCGTGATCTCCCTGAATAGTCTCGGGTGTAGGCGCCACTCTGAGTGGTCCACCGTGGACCTGCTCAGGAAGTCTGCTCTCGTGTTCGCCTCCCCCGATATGTGGTCCGCTCTGAGCGAGGCAAGCTTGGTCTCTGCCCAGGAACACAACTGC